>NW_008650867.1:27533-30051 GCF_000695815.1 Acanthisitta chloris
TATTCATATCTCTTTTTAAAGGCCAGAAACCATGGTCAATGTACTCTGGGTTTAGGTTAACACAAACCGCAGAAAAGGTTAAAAATTGCAGCTTGCATCACCTGCAGCATCTATAAAATCCTGCTCTATGTATGTCTAATCTTTCCTGTCTGGAGTCCATTTCAACATAGAAGAAAAAATATTAAAAGGCAGCATGAAGACCTAAAAAACTACTACTTATTTTTTCTAGCTAAACTCACTATAACTGTCATCACAACTTCTATTCCTGTCTCAGGGACTACCTTCTCTCTAAATGTACAAGCAGTTTATTAAAAAGCTATGTATGAGGCTTTACAAGATAACAAATTCATGCAAGAAACATATGAATGATAATAAAAGACAAAGGAAAGTATCTCCTGTGAGAACATAGTTTAAATAGCTTACTTATTCAGTAGCATTCATGTGAAACAAATTAATCAAGCAGACACTAAAAATAAAGGGTACTTACAAGTGAGACAATACAAAATGCAGAGCTATGGATATTGTAGCCTAAGTGTCACCTTTTTTCATGTTTTTTGCAGCTTGATTGAAACTAAGTTTACATAGACCCATCAATTAGAGAATCTAGATCAATTTTCATTTGCATAAATAGGCTCCAAGTAACCAAGAGCTAAAAGCAAATGGTAGTATTGTCTGTAGTTTATCCTGTGATAAATAGGAGAAAAACAGTTTAATAGCAAAGACCATAATTATCTGCAGCTCTCAGTTTACAATTAGTTTTCTTTGACAGTTAAAGTCATAAATGCCATCTTTAATCATGTGTTCAGGTTGATTTAGGCACTGCCAATGCTGCAAGAGATCTAATCCTCTTTCTTTCCTTCTCATAATGAAATAATAATGCAAATTCACCACATTGATGGGATGACCCATGTGAATTTATTATAGGCTTGGAGAAGTCTCTTGAAAGGGATAAATTCTTTCTGGGTACAGACTTGAGGTAATTCAAACCAGACAAGAAAAAAAATGGAGCTGTCATCAGAGGCCAGGACATGGAATGGATTTAATTTGTATGAATAGGCTTTTTAATAAGAATAGCAGGGCCAAGCTCCAGCTTTACTAAGGGAATATTACTGCTGTCATTTTCAAAATCTGGATGCACTAACTTTATTTGTCGGATGAAGACTAGCTCAAAGTCTCAATTCTTGTTATGCAGCAGCGTGCAGTGGGCAGAAAGATACTACACAGTGGGCAGCTCTAGTGACCAGATCTTCTAATTATTTGAGTTAAAACAAATGGAACAATTAGTTCCTCATAAAACCATTTGTGGTACTCTGTGACACATACCAACCTTTCTTGTAGAACAAACTCCACCTTTTAGTTAGTGTTCAGATTTTTATCAGGTAAAGCTTGTTGTCAATATGATAGAATGTTTAATTATTTTTATTTCCAAGGGCCATTTCAGCTAGTGAAAATATATAACATCACCTAAAAGGGTAATTGTTCTTGGCAAATAAACAGATCAAGAACATAGAAGTTGAAACTAAAATTTACACAGCATAGATGTAAATTTTAACCATTTATTACCTCACCACAAGCTACAGCCCAATTAGTAAAATAAAAAAATTTCCAAGCAAAAAAGAAAGTCTTAATTTCATTAAGCAACTGGCAGAAGTTTCAAGCTATCTCCATGGGGTTCACAGACATCATTACCACTACCCTGTTTTATGAAACTACTGTTCAGGCCACAGCAGGCTGCCTGCATTACTAACACTAGGTTTCCACTGAAAAGACAAGGCAAAACCAACAGTACAGATTTAAAGAGACATGATAAAATGAAGCCCTTTCTTTTTACTTACTTATTTGTATAAAATACCCAAAGCATGTTTTCAAGTTTCTCAAACACAACCAATTTTCTCAGGAAAGATAATGAGAGCAGTCTTTTTCATCTGTCTTGCATACAAACAAATCCGCAACACAAAAATCAACTTTGCTCACAGTCTTGCCAAAACTTTAGTTATGTGGTTTAAGAGGTATAAAATTGGCCTTGTCGGGTGATCAAAATGATACCCAATGACAAATGCTGTGTTACATTTCAGTGCAAAGAAATATAATACTTTACCTATTCTTTTCAGTTTCATTTTCTGCCCAGTCTAGCATGCCTAAAAGTTTTCTTTTGGTTTTAGTGGAATAGGAATGTAAAATATTTCTTCTACATGCTGTCAGGCTTTTCAGATATTATTGATGAGCAGCTAAAGCTTTTACTTCCTTTACAATTTAAAGTCTTCAGCATTTTAAAATTTCAGATTTAATATCTAGTGCAGAAATCAGAATTCCTTCACCAATCATGATTAGATCATTTATTATTCAGTCAAAATAAGGTAAATGGCTATTTAAATTCAAATCAAGGGGTAATGAGGATACAAAGCAACAAGCATATTTGCAGATGTGTTGGTTTGAGCTGAAGTAGAGTTAACTTTCTTCATAGAGGCTAGTATGGGGCTATGTTTGGGTTTTGTGCTGAACACAGAGTTGATAATGC
>NW_008650867.1:30109-34710 GCF_000695815.1 Acanthisitta chloris
CACACTGGCAAGGAAGTTGGGGATGCATGGGAGATTGGGAGGAGACACAGCTGGGACAGGTGACCCAACCTGACCAAAGGGATATTCCATACCATATGACATCATGCTCAGTATATAAGGTGGGAGGAAGAAGGAGGAAGGAGGGACATCTGGAGGGATGGCATCTGTCTTCCCAAGGAACAGTTACACGTGATGGGGCCCTGCTCTCCTGGAGATGGCTAAACACCTCCTGTCTTTGGGAAGCAGTGAATTAATTCCTTGTTTTGCTTTGCTTGTGTGTGCAGCTTTTGCTTTGTCTATTAAACTGTCTTTATCTCAACCCATGAGTTTTTGTAGCTTTTACCCTTCTGATTCGCTCCCCCATCTCGTTGTTGGGGGAATGTGTGGGCAGCTGCGTGGTTCTGGGCTGCTAGCTGGGGTTAAACCATGACAGCAGAAAAAGAACTTTCCACTTAATTTCATTCCTGCAAACCTTTAGTGATGTGAAGAATGCCACTTGTTGCATGCACTTACTTTCATTCTGGTCACAAAATAGTTTTGATGCATAAGGATTTGCAGGAGCAAGAGTCAGTATAATGTTGTAAAAGAATAAAGTTTGTTGAAAGCTGATTGGAGTTGTTTAAAGGTCTGTATTTTTAACCTGTACTGCTGTACTTGAACATATGCAAGCAGGATGCCATGTTGAAAGGATATATGTTTAAACCAGGAAAAAAGATTATTAGACAGTGTTATTAAAACAAATAATTGCATGATCATCTGAAAATGGCATATTTAATTATAATAGGACTGGGTAATTCACAAAGTAAATGCATTGGCTCTGTGAATTCTACTACTGAATCATCATTTTTTTTATGGTATCTAGTACCATACAAAACCACTAAGTTCAAACAGAATGAATACTGTGACCATACAGATGTTGTTGCAATTGATTAAATGAGACCTTGAAGTTGACAGAGGAGAAAATTGTCTGATTGAATGGACAGTCACCTTGTAAATAACCTGAAAAATATCAAGTAAAATTATTTTATTCGTACTTTATACTAGTTTTTATAAGTGTTCAACTCTCTATATCAGGAGTGTTACAAGATTTTCTTCCTACAGAAAGGTATACATCATATTATAGTGAATAAATCCATGCTCTTTCACATCAGCTGTACTGCATTTTGTGAAAAATATTGTTAAAAAATTTTCTATAAAAACATAATTCTAATCTAAAATTTCCTATATTTAGCTATTGATATATAATTTTGTTTCACACTATTCCACTGACAACAAATTTTTTTTAGGTTCCATCTGGTAATTTCCTTTAAAATCTCCCTTGTCCTTTCTAATTTCACTCATTTGAATTCGATTTTTTGCTGATACTGTGTAAATGCATCTCAACCAGTTAAGCCTCACTGATGCCATTCTCCGATACAGCAGTGTACTCTGACTCTACTGGAAGTGACTGTATACTTTCATGGAATATGTGGTCCCCTCATCTTTTATCAGTTGGGTCTTCATTAATATCGATTGAAGATGAAAGGTTACAGTGCCTTTGTAACAGAGATAGGGAACAAAAAGTCTGTATTTTCTAAAGGGGAGACTGAGACCTAGGCTTCTAACCCTTAAGAGTCATCTGCCAATTTTGTCATATGATTTTGAGTAGCCAAGATTACACTGCACATGGAGACCTTTGGAAAGTTAAATTTGCCTAGAAGTAGCTTGGCATCAGAAAAACTCAAAAGCTTCCAATATTTTTTTTCATGTCCTAAATCCAGTCTAGGAAAAGATTTTGGTTAATTCTAAAATAATTCATGCATTTGTTTTTCTAGGAATAACTTTTACAGCTATGAGTCTTTCTAGAGAGAGTAGTGAAATAAAAGCACTAAGTGCTTTATTTTATTTCTGGCTTTCACATACACCTATTTTTAGCAGTTTTTTGTGGTTATCTATATATGACTTCACATTTGGATAACTATATCTGGCTATTTGTTCTTGTTTAGGTTTCCATTCTCAAGCTATCACTCAGTATTTCTTATTGCTTTCTTTTTTTTTTTTCCTTTTGCAACAAAGATTAAAGTTCTTTTCATTTTTATTGCTCCAAATTCAGGTTGATACATTTTTTTTTCTAACGTATCTCATCTTCTTTCTAAAATTTCTTTGGACTTCCCACCCAGTTCTCTCATCTCTATCTAATCTCTTTCCACAAATGCAATCTTCCACTGAACTACTGTATGAAAAATGGCAAGAAAAACATAATCATCTTTTAAGAATACAAGCCTCCAGAAATCAGGAAGTGCATGTGCTTATTTATCAGAGTGAAATATACCTTTGTTTCTCAGAATGCTATAATGAAACTGTCACACAAATAGACTTTTTTTTTTTTTTTAATTATAGCTCTTTTTCAGCTATTAAAGGACAAGAAAACCTTACTGGAGAAAATATTCTTGATTTCCCCTCAGTGCTCCCCCCTGCTTTGCTATTACTCTCACCCTTCTGCTCAAATATGTCACGATATTTAATTTTAATTGTGAATAACAAATGTTGTCCTAAAGCAATTTCTCTTTTACAGCTAAGTTATAAATCTTTCAAAAATAAGTGCTAACACAACATTTAACTGTGTCTGTAAATGTTACTACCACAATGTTTATATTTTTCCCCAGGTAAATGGTGTTTTTATTAGGGAGAGAAATCAATTGATTTCATATGTCAAACTTCACTTCAACTTAGGTAAAATAGCATACTGCAGAGATTTTCAGAGAATATTCCTTTCTACTGCTGTTAGGAGGCCATCAAATGTGAGGTTCTACCAGAGGAATCATAGAATAAAAGAATAATCAGGGTTGGAAGAGACCTTGAAGATCATCCAGTCCAACTGTCAAACAAGGAAACAAGACAAAACCTGTTGTTACCTTGGTTCTGACTTTTTCTAGACAAGCTAGATTTTGGAACATTTCAAAGTGATTGATATGCAGCACGTGAAAGCAAAGTGTTTACGTATGAGAAAGGTACTGTACATGGATACTTCCTGCAAGTTTTCCCACTATGCAGAAGAAAAATAGGTAATATTTTAAGATTGTGAGGATATGCAGGTTTCTGGTGTCCTTTGTCAGAAGGTAAACTAGACCTTTTGAAATACTAAAATGGTGTGCTGACAGACTTCTCAATAATTGTGTGCTTTATACGTACATAGCGTTTCAAAGACCACAAAGGCTTCATAAAAGGGTTTTTTCATGCATTCTTCCTATCTGTGTCCTTTAGGAAAAATTTGTGGCTCAGTGGCATGAAAGGTGCCAAATTATATACCACTCAATTTTCCTGTGTTTTCATAGTACCACAGCAGATTCAGTTCAACCCTCTGCACACTCATTTGCTAGAGCACACCAGAGGTTAATACGTCTTCAGTCATCTCCCACATGCAAACAGGAGTAGACCATCTTGATGAGGGAAAACAAGAATATGCAGAAAAATTTTGTACTAAAATACCTTCCTGAGCAGGAAAATATTTTCGCTGCTTGAGCAGGTTTTCCTACACATTGCTGGAATCTTCAAACGCATCAATACACATATGCATATGGGCCAAGTAGGAGAAATATTGTATATGGATCACATGACATGTGGAATAGCAGCAGGAGCAAGACCCATAAATAAACTGCTTGCTTGTATTCTATCTTATTTTGATCCCCCAGTCTCACACAATATACAATATATAATTCCTTTATACTACTACTAAGAAGCTCACCATGGCGACCAAAGAGAGGGTGAAATTGTGCTTACAAAAGACAACACAAGTGGTGCTTTTACAATTACACACTGAAAATGTACAGTAGTTATTACAGGAATATTTATGTGAAGGGAAAAAAGCTCTTTTTTTCCAGTATAAAGAGACATTACCTACTTTGTCTCCTGTGGAAATCATGCTTACCCTGTTGCTGAAAAATACAGCTGTGTTAATCTCAATACTGAATTATTAGTTTCTCCTCTCCAAAGAAACAAAATTGCTTGATGGTTCTGTATGATGTTTTTCTCCTTTCAGATAAAATGTCAGAGGTGAATCATGACTCCCTTAGTGCAGGATATTTTTATCAAAATGAAATGCATAATCAACAGTTAAAACAATTGAGCTATTTTCCTAATGTCTCATTTCATAGACCTAGATCAACTCCACAAGCTGTTTTTCATTATAAATCACATAATCAGCACTGCTGCATTGTTTCTCAGATGACAGTTATATAGAGTTGAATATCCATAGATTTCTTTCAAATTGCTACCTTTTTATACTATATATATTTTATTGACTATTCAAACAATTACAAACAAGGGATTAAACAAACCAAATACCATGCTGCCAAGTAACAATCAAATGCTGAATTAATTAATTAATTAATTAATCAACACATGTATCAAGCATCTTTCTAAGTATGACTGTTACTTATAACAACTAAAACGACCTCATTTATATGGAGATGATACAAGCAGAATGTATATATAAGTGTAGACGTTCTAACATAAGACCGAACAAAAATACCCAAAACAATGGAGAGGTATCAAGGATAACATTTTTGCTTATTACAGTCTGTGCACATGAACATATCTGACAGCCAAGGATAAATATTCCT
>NW_008650867.1:34738-38431 GCF_000695815.1 Acanthisitta chloris
GACACCATATGTTCTCTGACAATCTACATCCCTTCTGTGTGGAAGAAGTTCTCTATCTGCCTGGAAAGCTTTTGAAGACCGGGTTTAGCAACACTTTAGCTAAGAATATCAGTATTTCCTGTTTAGTTACTCAGTTGAAAGATGTGAAAGACTTGGTAATACTTAATCTGGATCAACTACTAGAGAAAGGCAGTCACACTTATCTACTAACTTCGCAAGTGCAGGACACTTTAGAAAGTACTTACCAGAAATTTGATGAGTGGAAATACTACTATGAAGTCACTATAAATTGCATTCAATTTGCATTCTGTGTGTCCTATTATGAGCTATTAAACTGTGGGGTATGGGATGTGGGAAGGAGGAATAGAGGATGAAGGGAGGGGTGAAAATTAAGAATGAATAATTTTGGAGACAAATTTTGTTCTTCAACAGAACATTGCAATACAATCTGTACATAATGGTATGGAAAATAATATCATTGTTGGTATAATTAGAGTTTATATCCTGAGGTTTCAGCAAATCTTTACACTTCCTTGCACACTTTGCTAATACCACAAAAAATATCTCTAGACTCAGCTACAGGAATACTATAAGCTCTCCAATACACATGTAAATTTTCTTCTCAAAATAACTAAGATTCCTAAAGGATGGACATGTCTCTCAACACACGCAGGTCTGTGAAGTTTCCTGAAGGAAAATGATGACTGATAGTTCTCTTAATATCATCATTATCTCTTGCCTGCCTTTAGTAAGCACATTTTCTCCATGTCAGTTTTCATTCTTGGATCCTCCACTGACTTGATACTTCAAGTCTCTAGGAATATTAGATTGCCCAAAAAGATTCCCTACAGCTTACCCTCTGCTTCTATGCTCACCATGCTGGAATCATTTCAGTGTCGAGTAACCTGGTGTCCAGCTCATGATCAAATACATTATACTAAGTATTTTTCCATCACCATATTCAACTCCATCAATGGCAGGACTTTCCCAGAGAGCATTCAGGAAACTGAAGTGAACTCAAAATGGAGCAGAGGAAAAATCATTGATAATTATTGTGTTATATAGTTGGATAGTCATTATACAACTCACACTGAATATGCAAGACCCATTCTTTTGCCAGAAGGCATTTCTACCCACAATTATTTAAATATTTTCTATGAAGTGTAATATTTGTGTGTGCAGGGAGGGAAACCTTCTTTTCCTCCCTAAAACAAAAATCACCATATTCAGTTTCAGGGAGACCTTGCAAAATCATTGAGGAAGACAGAATTAAGTGAGCATATGTTTGACACACAGGCAAAAATCTGATGTAAGACACTTTTTGCCCAACTAGTGAAGGAACCTAGCAAGCTCTATACAGATGCAGCACTGATTTGTAAGTATGATCAGTCTTGTTTGACAAGAGTAGGAGCCTTGCCAATTCAAAGCCAAATTTCCATTCTTCTGGTCTTGAAGACTGACTTTTCCTAAATTTCATTTATTATTTGTGTGCATTTTGAAAGGGAGAAAGTAACATAAATTTCACAGTCTTTCTACTCATAGTGATAGTATCCTCATTCTCTTACTTTCACTGTCTCAGAAAAACAGGTTTTGGCTTTTCCCTAGTTCCCTAATATCCCTCCTTGGAGTAGAGGAGCCATTCCCGATCTCAGACATGATAGACACCATGACAGAAGAAACATATGCTTTGCTGCTTTATTTTTCAACAACTCTTCTAACACCATAATCTATTTCTACATGTGGTGCTGTGACATGAGAAAAGTCACAGCTTAAAAAAGTTGCATTCCATATTTTGTTTTGTAAGTGAAAACAAAATATCATTTTAAAACCTACCACTCTTTCAGTTCATCGGGAATAAAATATGCTTCCTATTTATATGATGTTATTAATGTTACCCACAGCATTTAAAAATTTCTTAATAATTATGATATTCATACCACGCACAGCATCAAAAATATCAATCTTCAGTCTAGTAAAGAAATGTTACAATGAAATGAAAAATATTTCTTCTTAAGCAAAGACAATCTAATAAAGTTCCAAAACAGTGTTCCACTAAAAATGAGGAATAAAAAATAGTTAATGAGGTATATAAATATCCTTATTTGCAATAAGATTAACTAAAACTCCTAGCTAAGTAGACTGGTCAAGATTAGCTATTTCATCTATCTATTTCATGTCTTTGATGTAAATACTATTTTAAAATGTGATGCTATTCATCATCACTGGGACCCCACCTGGAGTACTGTGTCCAGCTCCAGGCTCCTCAGCACAGGAAGGACATCAACCTGTTGGAGTAAGTCCAGAGGCTGACATAAAGATGATTAGAGATATGCAGCACCTCTCCTATAAAGGAAGGTTAAGACAATTGGAATTGTTCAGCCTGGAAAAAAGAAGGCTTAGGTGAGACCTTAGGGGCCTGCAAGAGAGCTGGAGAGAGACTTTTTACAAGGGCATGCAGTGATAGGACAAGGGAGAATGGCTTCAAACTGAAGGAGAGTAGGTTTAGGTTGTCTAAAGAAGCATCACCCCTGGACGTGTTCAAGGCCAGGCTGTATGGGGCTCTGGACCACCTGGTCTTGTGGAAGGTGTCCCCAGCCACGTCAGGTGGGTTGTAGCTCAGTGTTCTGTGAAGTCCTATTCCAACCCAAACCACTCTACAATTCTGTCATCATTTCTTGACTTTTTAATTTCTCTTTAGAAATTATGTAGAAAACAAATATGATTGTTGAAACTTTTAAGAAAATAATACCTAGCTATAAATCCATTCACAAGGGTGTAAGCTCTCTAAGATCAATATAGAAAAGAAGGGGGGACACTAGCTTTGTTAAATAAGTTAAATAAATTTCTAAAAATAAGCACATATCTATTATCTAGCTATTATTATTGTGGAAGATGGAGTGTGAGTCATACTCTGGTCTGCACTTCCAGCCTTTCAACTTCAATACTCAAAGGACCTCATAAAAGAACATAAATACATGTTTTGTTTAGCTGTCTTTCTATCATGTAGAATATGTTTGTCTACATTGTGTAAAAAACATGTTGTTCTGATTCATTTGGCAGTCACAAAAATATGCTATGAATTTTTTGCGTTCATGTTTCATGTTTTCCTCAAAAGAATGGACTTTTTTCCTGTGAGCCATAACTTTCAACACATCTGGAGGAAGTAATAGTCTATTTTCCTGAAATAGTACCATGTTTGTGTCTTACAAAAGGTATTCTGCAGGAAATAAATTTTCTCAGTAGAGCCAGTAGCAAGAATTAGTGAACTGCACTGAGAATAAAGGACATTCAGCAGAATGATTTGTACACAATTGTTTTGCAAGAAAATATTCAGATAAATACTTCCCTAATTTCCATGGTTTTAGCTTGCTGATTGTGCTGATCAAAATTCTAAGTCACTGCTCTTAGGATACTACCCTCTATAGTTTACAATATCTTCTGTAAGCTTCTTTTCTTTATACTTTTTTATATTCTTGATACTTGTTTTTATATTGTGTGTGTTACAGTGAGCGCAAATCCTGACTAAAGGACTGGCAAATCCTTCCTTATGAGATCAATTGGTAGTAATAACAAAGAGACAATCACTTTTTGGCCATCCTAAACCAGTTATTTAAGAAGAAATTAAGCACTGTAATAAAATAATTTTTCTTTTCCTTATTTTTTTTTTAAATTTGAATACTGTTAGGTGTCTTT
>NW_008650867.1:38456-40518 GCF_000695815.1 Acanthisitta chloris
TTTTTCTGTCTTGCTTCTAAGGTTTTGTTTGCATTCTCAAGCTTACCAGAGTTCTTCTAATTACGATTCTAGATCTGATGTACAAGTACGTCTGCCATTTCTGCTTGAAAGATAAGCATGCCAATATTTCAGTTGTCTCTGGAGAATGGCTAGTGTTGAAACTTGTTTTAGAATAGGGACCCTTGAGAGCAGAGTATAAATGAACATGACAAATTCACAAAGTTAGAAAGTATCTAATTGACAAACACGATAGTGACATATGCCCCAGATACCTATACCTAGAGTTAGAAATTTTACCTATACTTAGAGTCAGGAATTTTTCCATACACAATGTATTGTACACGATGCAAAACTGCTCTACATCAAGCCTTCTCTAAATCTTGCAGGTTGTCTTGCAGGTGTTTCTCACCACAGCGTAATCCCAACCTTAGCATTATTTGTCACCTATAAAGCATATTAGTCCCTTTGGTATTAGGATGGAACAGTAATAGAAATAGCTTAGATATAATGTCATATTTATTTTCTTTAGTGTGCAATAGAAAAATGTGATATATTTTTCAGGTTTTCATAAAAATTTTATTTTCTACAAGCAAATTCCAGTAAGCACAGTTTTTTACGACTGTGCCCCTGAAACATCAAACAGAGAGCATCTACAAAAAACTACACCAAAGGATACTGTGTGCAGCTGGTGGCAATCAAAGGCCCAATATTACTCTATCACTGGAAGAATCACTTGCCAAGGCTGCCCTATGGCAAACAACAGAGGGGAAAATAAAATAATTTTTTCCTTGGGAATTAGACTATATGGAAAATAACTTAAGACAGAATAAATAAGCTAAAAAGTAAGTACTTTAGTTATTTTAAAATATATTAAACTGTCATTTCAGTATTTCAGTTCTTGGTTCAGTATCATGTTTTTCTTTGTAAAGTAACAGGCACTTTGTCAATAAAAATTAATAAGATAGCTAAAATATTAAAATGAGTAAAGTGAGGACTGGGTTAATAGCTCTGAACAATGTTAGAGTATGCATTTACATGTATAGCTCTGAATTAATAGAGCACAAAAAGACTTAAGAAATTACATTTAATACTATAGTGCAAAAGTGTCTTCTAAATAAGCATGCCTTTTGCAAGGATGAAAATACAGGAGAATATGGCTTATTGGCTACAGTAACCAGTAGGCCTACAACTTCCTGTGGTGAAAATGAGAGGGACAGAAAACTTGGAAATGAGAGGAGTATAGACAACTGAGTTCCTTCTCATTTAAGAGTGAAACTTGCATTAAATTCAGCCTTACCTAGGTGTTGAAGACAAACACTGAGATGCCAGTGAGACTCTTAAGTACTGTTCAAGTGACATCTAAATCCACAGATGGATACAATCCTGCTGCATGTGAACTTTTGCATCATTTCAGTTTCTGAAGAGGACCACTGACAAAACCCTCTTAAATCCTAATCCTTGGTGGTCATGTCTTCCATTTCTGTCCCTGGAGGATATTTAAATTAGGTATTACTTAAATTTCAGGGCTCTGCTTGCCAAATACTGTCACAGCAAATCTGCTTGAACTGTTATTGTATGCACCCTTTCCTGTGTGTGATTTACAAATATGGTTTTTTCTGCTGAACAGTTTGCAATAGTTGTATTATGTGATCTGGGATGGAAGAGACATCCTTTAGACTTAGACCAAGAGATGGACATAACTTTCCTACCTACCAGGAAAACAGTCAAATTCTGTTTCAAATCACAGCAAATGAGAACTTTTCACTTATAGCCAATCTAGTTGCATACCTTGGTAATACAAGATGATGCATCTTCTTTACTACTGTATTTTACTTGGAGATTTTGACAGGATGTAACGTATGGAGTCAGCTGAAATTCCTATTGTTCAGCAGAGGCCTGACCTTGTACAAGTTGCCAGTAGAAATTTTATTTCTGGCATTGAAACATAAGCTTTCATCTTAAATGAAAGGTTGGAATATCTTTTCTGGTTCCTTAGTAGGGTGTTAAGTGCCTCCCTTTCAGCTCTCCCAGAGATTTGGCCCTCTGAATCTCATCTGTCTAT
>NW_008650867.1:40563-62781 GCF_000695815.1 Acanthisitta chloris
ACAAATAATTATGAAGACCTTAGGTATTATAGTTTCATGTTATCCACCTACAGAAGCCAGAAATGCTGGTTAGTTGGGTCTGTATATTTAATCTAAGAAAAAAAACCCAGCAGTGGCTAATTTCCCCTCTTTCTCTTCATGTTTACTTTATTTTGAGCAAAGAAGAAACCATACTAGGCCTTTTCAAAATTCATAGTGCTCAGAGAGAAATGTTTCACAAACTTGAGGATTCATAATCATACCAGTTTGCAGGCAATGACTGGACAGGACTTTGACATCACTGGGACACGACCCTGTATTAAAGCAACATAAAGAAATACTGAAAAGCTCAGAGCTTGCTGAAAATTGGTATCAGAAATGGGTACTGCTGCAGCATTTTAATAAACATCTAAAGCAAGAAATAACATAAACTAAGGAAATGTATATTCAATTGTCTATGTTGTTTATATTTTTATATATTGGTGTGGGGAAGTAGAGGAACCGTATCTTTTTTAAGATGCTCGCTATTCTCAGACACATTATTGCATCTTACTGAATTTAAGTAACTAGTTACTTAAGTTCAATAAACACAGGCAATTAAATGTAGACTGTGTGATAAAATAAACCCTCAGTGTTTTTGCCAAGGTTGTCAATTTTTTACAACAAAAATTTAGGAATAAAATTAACTCAACTTAAGCAAACAATTATGCCTAAGACTTCTAGCAGTTGCTATACTTTCACATTTATTCTCTAGGAACATGAGTGACTTGCAAGAGCATCATTACCCATTACATTCTGCTGTCATTGACATATGTTGGAGTTAGCAGGAACAGAAATTGAAATCTGCTACCATGTAGTTTTGTGTATTTAACCTCAAATCTGATCTAAATCTGATTACATATAACAGAACATGTTCTGAGCAAAGGATTTTTTTATCTATCTGGAGACTAGACTAATTCAATATTCTCATTTGCTGGAAAATGTAGAAAAAGTCCACCTTGACTGAAGAGTTTTCAGCAGCAGGAAAGGCAAGAACTGAAACTTGTTTACAATATCCCAGAGACACAAGTAGAAAGAGAGAGTAAAACGATGTCACAAAAGAAGAATAATATAATGTTAGAAATCAGTGATATTTATTTGTATTTTAGAAATTATTAAAAAAATAAGAAATCCTTCCATTATGCTAGAACTAGTGAACATCAGGTCTCCCAATGAAGCCTGTTCATGTTCATAAGTATAAAATTTTCTGTCAAGGATGTAGTCTGTTGAAACATGCCCATGTACGAGTTGCTAGCATCCTTTAAATCATATGTTGTAGTCACAAAGTAATTGCTAAAATAAATTCAAATCCATAGATTTATGTAGTTTTATATCAGTCAAAAATATTTCAGTGCTCTTTAAAAGTAAAATTGAAATTGGAGATCATAGACTCATCTGACCTTTTACTGTTTGGCTGTTTGGTTGTTTCTCAAACCCTAAATTTCAGAAGAGATTTCTCTCTATTTACCTGCTTACACTCACTGGAAAGACTTTTCCCCAACCAATGTCTTTATAGAGAAGCTGTTGTACTGAATTATTCTAGTCCAAAGCCCACCATCACACTATAATTTAAAGAAACTCACTCCAATTATCAAAGTAAAAATACATGCCAAAGTCAGGGTCAGACTTTGCCCTGTATAAATGTGTCTGAGATAGCAGCTCACAGAGATCTAAGAAAGTAAATATATCAGCTATGATATACTTCTCTAATCAATATTTGGTAACTCAAATTTCAAATAAGAAATATAACTACTTTCCTGATGATCAGCCACACTGGAAAGACCTGACCAGGATATTGCCTAAAGAAAACAGGCAAAATTTCTGCAGCCTTCTTTTAATTTCACATAGTAATTCTCGCTCATGAAAATAATCTGACATAAATTCTATAGATGGCAAAATATTTATAAATCAGATATTAAAATGATTAATATATCATCAAAAAAGGAAAATATGTTGTAGTGTTATTCCTCTGAGATTTATTTTAGCATAATGCCACCATATAACATTCAATTAGAAATATGTGTATATTCAATTTGAAGCAAGTCTTCGATTTTCCTTGCAAGTTTTTCACTTTGAATTATGAATATCAATAATATACGTTCTTTTCAAATATGGTATTTGCAAACAATAAGATTGGAGAGTATAAAAGATTCTTCTTGATCTGACATACAGGATATTTACAGAGGGAGTGGGTCTAATTGCGAAGTATTTTGAGAATTTGCTCAACAGAAAGGCAGATGAGATCAGATTACTTTTCTCAATACACAAAGCTAAACTGAAAGGCCAGCTTGTCAGCAAATGTTCAACTACAATGAAATTCATGCCTGTCTACAGTACGCTAATTGGATATTTCAACAAAATTTAAGTATGGGAAATTCCACATGGTAATCCTATAGCGGGCGTACACTAAATGCAGGTCTGAATGCAATTAATAATATCTGGATATTTAGTGTCAAGCTTCTAGGAAGACTCTCCTGTGGTTGAGGCAAAAAGAACTTGAAGTTTGGAAGCTGTTCAGAAAATATGATGCTGGTAAACAAATACTTGTTAGGCCTGTAAAAACCAGGGTGTGTGGGGGGAAAGTATTACCAGAAAGCAGAATGCAACATGAAGCGAATTACCTTCATGAAAATTTAATGCAAATGACATCAACACAAAGCTAAGTTTTATGCAGTGTTGTTCAAAGCAAGCTGGTAAACTGACAGTTTATAGAGTATTTTCTCTTTTGCTCGCTTGCCACAGGATATAGCAGTAAAATGAAGAAAAGTCTTTTGTGCATTATTACTTTTGCAGAATATTTATATGTTTATGACTTTAGCATTGTTTTTTGGAGTAGAGTATGGTTGTTGTTAAGACCACACATATTTTATTCCTTACATCCCTATTTCCTTCTTCGGGTGCTCTATCACACAGATCACTATTCCACATCCTGCTTTATTACACACCAAACTACCTGTAACACTTGTTAGAGACTAATCTACATTGATTAAATATGGTCAATTATTTAAACCCTCAGTCAAAATTCTTAATAAGAAGAGCAATAATAGATAACTTAGCCTTATTTTAAGATCCTGCTTGAGGGACAGGCCATGAACAAACACCTGTTCTGAAAAGTAGTCTGAAGCACTAAATCTATGCCATAAAGAGGAACTGTCTTTGGAAATCTCAACACTATGTTTATTGTGATGACTCAGTTGCTGCAATCACTTTCATTCCAACAGAAACATACATCACAGACAGAAAGCTATCTACAGATGTGGTGAGTTTACCTTGGGTAGCTGTCAGGTGTCCATCAAGCCACCCTATCACTCCCCATCCTCTACTGGGAAGGGGAGAGAAAACATTATGAAAGTCTCATGGTTCAAGATAAGAACAGATAGATACCACCCACAAATTAGCATCACAGGCAAAACAAAGTCCGCTTAGGGAAATCAGTGTACTGCCAATCAAAAGTCAGAGTATGATAATGAGAAGCAAAAAAAAAATAATCTGAAGACACCTTCTTCCCCCACCCATCCTTTCTGGGCTCAACTTCAGTCCCATCTCTTCAACCTATTTCCCTCTAGTGGCTCAGAGGAATGGAAGCTGCCAGTAGTTCATTATACATTGTCTGTGTTAATCCTTCTTCCTCACACTCTTCCCCTGCTCCAGCATGGGATCCCTTTGACAGTACACAATCCTTCACAAACTGTTCTAGCATGAGTGCCTGCTGTGGGGTGCAGTGCTTCAGGAACAGACTGGGCCATAGGTCCTGCCAGAAGCCTATTCCACCATGAGCTCAACATGGGGTTACAGACTCCTTCAGGTGTCCACCTGCTTCAGCAGGTGATTCTTCCCAGGCAGCAGGTGGATATGTGCTCTGCTGTGGCATTCCATGGGCTGCAGAAGGACAGCCTGCCCTACCATGACTTTCACCACAGGCTGCAGAGGAATGTCTGCTCAGGCAACTGTAGCTTCTCCTCCCCCTCCATCTTCATGGACCTTGGGTCTGCACAGCATATTATTGTTCCTCTCCTGACTCCTGCTGCACAGTAACTTTCCCGCCTTCTTAAACTTGCTATCCCAAAGGAATTGCCACCATCACTGATGGGCTCATCCTTGGCCAGTGGCAGGTCTGTATTGGAGCCAGCTGTCATTGGCACTGTCAGACATGGGGGAAGCTTCTGGCATCTTCTCACAGAAGCCACACCTCTATGATGCTTGGTTTTATCTCTTCTGAATATATCAAATATTGTTTTGCTTCTTTATTATTAAACACTACTACTCCCTTGCTGCCCAGACTTTCATCCCTTTAATACAGCCTCCAAAGACTCTTTAGTGAATGAGTATTTGAGGTATCATTCTGCTTATAATGAAGCGTTTTGTAAAGTATCATCAAGACTTTAGCACAGGAAGAAATTAATCTACCGACAGTAAATGGTCTGTAGTCCCACAAGGATAGTCTTATTTGTTAAAAATTTCAAGCTATACAAATGAAATATCTTTTTCCTTTGTAGAGAGCTTTATGCGGAATTCATATATAGGATACCAAATACAGCAGTTTTCCTGTCTGCCAATTACATGAACAACTAAAATTAAAAACCATATTTAGTGTTATTAGCTAAATAATGAGCATATATACATTTTGGAAGTCAAATTAATAATATATCTAAGCTATTTAATCAAAATTTAGGATTTGCTTTTTTTCCTTTTTCTGTGGACAGATGCTTGTCTATGTCTGTGGGAGTTATCACAGTTCTCACAGCTCATCTAGTTACCTAAAACTTACCAATACATTTTTTCCAAGGTCTTTTTTCTCTTAATTTGTCTTGTCTGTTTGGGGCCATCAAAGCATGCTTGTTCACAACCTATTGTTCATATTCTAAACTGAGAATTTACAGTCTGAGCTCCTAATTAGATTTTCAGATCCAGGAAGTAAGATTTGGACCTCCTAAAGTAAAGGTGACATGTATAAAAAAAAAGAAAAAAAAAAGAAAAAGAAAACATCTGAATAGAATAATTAACAGACTTTTGTTCCAGCAAGTGCAACATAAGACCCAATATAGTAATTCTTCTGTGAAATAGCCACAAAATTTTCTAACTCAGTAGACCGATTTCTTAAATAATGTCAACCTTGTAAAAAATACTCTCTGCAGCTTAATCCTTTGCACATATTCTGAGTTATAGTCTATTAATTTTCCAGGCCAACAAAGGAAAATTTGGCCAATTGTTTTATTCTTTTGGGATGTTGTTGAACCCTTGATTAGAAGGTGAGATGAAGTTTATTATGCTTTCAACAGGATAGTTAATTAACCTTCAGTTGCAGTTGTCCTCAGTTACATTTATTTAACCTCTACAAAGTTTTAGGGCATGTCTCTCTATGCAAGGCTTTGTAGTTCAGAGAGATACAAGACTTCTCTCAGTAAGTTCAGCTACAAGAAAGAGTATATACATTTGGCATTGAGCTTCTCCAGGAGTGATTTGCCCCACTGGATGATATGCTATATCATTGGATTTAATTAGTTCATTATCTTTACAAAACATTAGAGAATGCCATCAAACTGACACCATGATAATCAGCAAAAGACATCAAAGTCAAGTCATCAAAGTCAAAGACAAGATGTTCACCAGTTGCCACAAAGGGTCAAGTACTTCTTTACCTTCTTTTCTCCTTCATTTGGAAGGAAGCAAGGCAAGGCCAGAGGGACAGGATTCAGTAGATACACAGGTATCTACTAACATTTGAGATGCTCTAAGTTATCGAAACATTCACACAAGATGGACAGATATGACAGTAGTGTGCACATCTGGAGCAGGATTGGACCTGACTGGAATGTCCCACTGCCTCAAAGGGGATTACCTGCTGTCATGAGTGAACCCCATCCACCAACCGAGCCCCATGCAGCCACTCACTCACCAGCAGGAGAGGGGGGAGAATCGGAAGTGTAAAAGCTAGAAAACCTGTGGGTTGAGATAAGGACAGTTTAATGGGGAAAGCAAAAGCCACAAACACAAGCAAAGCAAACCAAGCAATTAATTCACTGCTTCCCATGGGCAGGAGTCATTCAGTCATCTCCAGGAGATGACTTGAGAAGTCTTACTTACAACTTACTTGGGAAGACAAATGCCATCATTCCAAACATCCCCATCTTCCTCCTTCTTCCCCCCACTTTATCTACCGAGCATTATGTCATATGGTATGGAATATCCCTTTGGTCAGTATGGAACACCTGTTCCAGCTGTGTCTTCTCCCAGCCTCCCATATCCCCCCAGACTTCTCACCAGAAAAGAGTGTGAAAAGCAGAAAAGGCCTTGCTCTGCTCAGCAATAACAAAACCATCTGTGTATTATCAATCCCATGTTCAGCACAAATCCAAAATGCAGCCCCATCCTAGACACTGTGAAGTAAATTAACTCTACCCCAGACAAAACCAGAACATCACCATATGCTTGGGTACCAGGCCCTTCTCCCTGGTTCGGGGCAATGTGATGCATTCAGGGATGTGGATACCCCTTCTTCTGTGCATACTTCTTGCCACAGCCCTGTTTTTTCGTGCTTCAGCATATACTCAGGCCTAAATCCTTGTTCTTGCTTTTGATTTCAGCTGGATCAGCACTAATTCACAGTTTCTGTTTCACCTTCAGTTCCTACTCCCCTATTGTCCCTGCCCTACCCTGTCAAAAGTGTTTTCCCAGTGGTGTTATACACATAAGTCATAACTTTAAGACCATGGACTAGATTCATGTCAATAAAAGCTGAATTTAGAGGGGTTTTTTTTAGTATGAAAGTCACACTCAGGTCTGACAGAATTCTCTGAGCTGGCAAGCATAAAAGCATGCATTTTACTGCTAATTAGCATATGTTATGCAGAATGACTGTCTAAAAATTATTAAGAAATTATTTTCTTATGATTCATTAAGGAAAGTGGATCATTAAATAAATAAACTTTTGGCTAAGTTACTTCTGAGATGAGAACTCTGCTTTAATCATGCATACCGTAAGTAGACACAAAACCAGTATCTTACATCCCAATGCAGAAAAATATTATTGAGTTAATTCTATTGTTAAAGGACAAAATTAAATATTTTCAGATATCCTGTATTATAGCTTCACATAAATACTGAAATGAAGAAGCGCAGTCTTGGTTTATTTGTTCAATCGTTGTTCTCTTCTAATTTTAGTGTCTAGATTTAGACCTGAAATGAACTTATGAAAAATACTCTTATTATCCAATTAGACAAAAGCAAAATAGAAAAAAAGGTGGCATATCCTATGATTTGATTCAAAATTAGGAATTTAAATTAGCCAGGATCTCTGTTGGGGATCCTGAGAGCAAGCTCTCCAAAAACGACGTCCCTTATTCCTTTGTATTTCTTGCCTTTTACACTTGTCTAAGGAAATCTGGCCCCAGAATCAGAGCACTGCAGGCATCAAACAAGCCTTGTCTATTTGCTATCTCAGCTTAACAGTTTAGAAAGTGAGCCACAATCTTCCACACTGAATAATAAAAACTACTGATTAAGTCCACAAATTAATTTAATCATACTGAAGTTAAAAGGAAAATTAATAATTTGTGGAATTTAAGGTGTTGAACATTAATTTGGTTATAATGATTTACCAACTAAGCATCTACCAAGACAGAAGAGAAATAAAAAAGGGGTAATCTAGGCATCTCAAATTTCCCGAAACATCAGCATATGATAATGTCACTTTCTTAGTTTGTCTCATGCGAGAAAATGGAAAAGTTGTGCTACTAAATTAGGCAATGGTTTCAAGTGGATTTTTTTTAATGTGAACAATGCCTTCATTGTGCAGACAGAAATCTATCAATAAAAAATAGAAGCCGGAGGTAAAGACAAAGCAAAAGAAAAGGAAAACCATTTGGAATGTTTAAACTAGAGGTTAGTCTCTTTGTCATTTATATCCAGCTTAGTATGTTTTTCATTACTTCAGCAATAAAAGATTTAGAATAAGGGAGTGATTTTCATGAATTGGAATATTCTGATTCGGTGATATCCCTGCCTGTGACTATTTTATGATAACCACATATCCTAGAATAACCTCTTTTGCTATTGCAGTGAAATAAGGAATCTTTATTGTACAAGCCAAGTATGTATTTTCCTTGTTTGTAAAATTTAAACTGGCAGTTCAGAATGTTTAACAGTGGTTCTAGCTGAGACTTGAGGTTCGTGTGGGTTAAACTGCCCACTCACCAGAAAATGAAGGAACCAATCCAAACTATGCTTTGATCTAAGTAGTTTTTTTAGTCTGCTGTAATGAACCCCATGTTAAAATTCGTATGCAGATCTGAAAACTCAAAATTATACTAGTTCATTACTCTTTTTGATTATATAAGTATGCACACAAGGGTACATTTGCTTAACAGGTCAGCAACCACGTGAGAATGACAGATTCATTCCTTTCTTTTTGTTAAGATTTCTAAATACTTCACATCTGAAGAAATAATAGTACCATAAAATTACACTGGAAGAATTCAGATGTTGTTCTATAAACTTCTTAAGTTCCCTAGTCATTCAATCAGAACCTGAATGTCAGTTCCTTAAACTAAAATAACTTGTCTGCTTTAAGACCAAACATTTCCCAAAGCTGGCTTTTTGCTAAACCAAGATAATTAAAAAGCTCAACTTTTGAGCTCTAAAAAATCTTACTCTGTGTAATTGTGGTAAGTTATGGCTTAGCAGTTCTAAATTATTAGTTATGAAAAATCCTTTCTAATGGTACACAAAAGCCATCATTTTTTAGGGGAAACATAAATATAATTATAAGGAGATCAAATATCAAGGAATATGAGATCCAAGAGTCAGAGATACTGAGAAAATATAAATAATTCAATGTTTAAAGTCTTGATTTAATATTTTTCTTGGAGAAAGAGGTTTCACTAAATTTATTATCAATTTATCTCTTAATCTCCACCATTTTCTAAGAGACAATAGTTTACCCCCAAAAAACCAAAAGTTTCCAAGAGTCACAGAGAAAAGAACATAAGATTATTTTTTCATTTGACTCCTAATCTCAGATTTACGTAATTTGACTAATTTGTCTGATTTGTCCCAGGAAGTTGAAAGGTTTGCTACAGTCACCTTTGCAAATTTTTAGGTAAGGCCTGGCATCCATTAAACATAACAGTAGACTAAAAAATTGTGCAACTTTCCTGGAGCTGAAACAATTTTAAGAACAACAGAAATCTGAGATTGAACATTATTAAATTTCCTGGAACAAGCAATTCTTGAGACTATTAACACGTTCTTTCAGAGAGACTGAGAAAATCAGAAATGTTCGTAAAAAGTTAACATTAACTTGGGTTAAAGTCTCCTTGTTATAAGCTGCTTAATTGAGTAAGTTTTAGTTTTTTGCATTTCATTTCTGAAGTTCTGTGCTGTTATTTTTCATTTGAATATACGCACTAATTCAATTGGTGAGCATTTGGAAACCCAGACAAGGGATGCAGAAGCCAAGCATAATGAAAAATATATGAGAAATTTTCATAATTTATGTTTTTCCATAACTTACAAAAACTCTGATACATAAACAGAGAAATATAAAAAGTTTCAGAGATATGTTTCACATCAACTTTCAAGATAGTAGGGAAAAAAAATCTAGATTTCTTCCTACATTATTTCTAAAATATCTACTAGTATCTAAAATTAAATTGTGCATTCCTTCTATAATACTTCAAATTCCTGTCAAGGCCATGGAGAACCACAAGTAAATGCATTTAATTAATATTTCAGGCAACAAGATGTAAATATGTGCAGAAATAATTTATTTGGTAACAATGTGAGGATAAAGGACTACTGAAATCTTTGTTTTTGAAAGATTCTTCTTGTATTTGTTATAACAGGAACTCTGTTTTAAAATCAAGACACATTTAATCTATCTGTCAAGCCTTTTCATCCCAGCAACTGGCAGCATGTACATAGCATTAATCCAGTATTGCATTATTGTATATAGCCTATATCATCTCATTTAGACACCCCTTGTGGTTTTTTGCTTATGCCCCATACTTCTGACATCTGGAACCATGGATATTCTTGTAAACAATGTAATTAGTGGTTAGAACTGGAAGAACCTCCCATTTTCTGCTAAAAGAGTGCATACCTCTGTGAAATACTAGGACTGCACATGCAGTTCTGTGGAAATTAGCTTGCAAATAAATTGAATTGAAAAAAGAGCCTTTCTGGTCTGGTTCTGAGACAAAGAGTGTCTGACTAAGGAAATACAAGAGTTCAAAGAGTAATATGTTAATGTGCACCAGAAGTGTAACAGGGAAAGAATTTAAAGGAAGTGTAACAGAAAGGAATTTGAGCAAACTCACAGCAATAGCATCTAAAACCACAATAATCATCAGAAAGTCTTCACCAAACCTATTATGTGTGAATAGCTTTACCATAAGCTAAGAGATTCATGTTAAAAGACATGCCCAGACTTTCTCTTCATTTCAAGAGCATTGCATAGTAATGAAAACTTCTTGCAGAAGTACAGTGAGGGATGATACTTTACGGGTTTTTTCCATGTAAAAATAGAGGCACCAGGTGACAAACTCATTACTACAATGACAAACTCATTACTACAATGACAAATGCATTACTACAAAGGTATCTTGTATTTAACATAAGAGAAAACCAAAATAATTTCAGTTGATGTTATGTGGCAGTGTTGGCAAATATTGCTGTTTGTCCATAGAATCATTATTGTAAATATGAAAGCAAATGCACTGGAGGAAGCAGGTAAAATATATTATTGTGGAGGTGCTTTGTATCACACACCAGCTCATAATTTGTTACAGAAATAAAACTTACGAGTCATATGGTGGTCTGTATCACTACTCTCTTCAGTGAGTCTGCTTTTTATGTTTTATTTCTTTATTCTTTCTTTTAAACTTTTAAACAGTAAGAGAGAATTCAAGAAGACTGTGAAAAGCTCATAATGGCAAATAATGTTTAAAGGTAATTGCCTTCTCTCTTTAAGAAATAAAATTGTCCATTTGAACGTAAAATGACCAGAGATTCATGAAAAATCATGCTGATAGAAAATGGACTGTAGCGGCTGAAAACTTTAATTACTATGGAAACCAACTTGCTTATAACTATTAAATAGTTCACATTAGGTATACTAAAGTAACAATTGAAGCTCCTTTAATATTAGTGATATTCTCATGCACAGTGATTTTTGTTCAATTGAGTTCTGTGGAGCCAAATATTTTTAGTTACATTTTTATTTCTACAGTAGGGAAAAAGAAACATAAGCTATTAAATATGTTGTATAGTTTGAAGAATAATCCTCTTTATGAAGCTTCAAGTACATCAGTTATCATATGTCTTTGTCTGCAATTTCTTGAAACTGTTCTTCCATTCTCCTTTATTCATTAAAAAAATAATAGTGCTAATGTAAAAGGAAAGTGTTGGTGATAGCCTCTCTCATGAGTTCCTGTATCCTCTGCAATAAAATTTACTGTGAGCCTGCACTGATTTAAAAGAATAATTCAGTAAACTGTTGTAATGATTTGGACTGTGTCTAACAGCTTTTTTCAATGAGCTTTTCAATAATAAAACAAGCTGCAATGCACTGGCTTCTGGCAATATTTCACTAAGTGTATGTGGTAGAAAGTGAACTTATAGCATTGTATTGAAACAGGAACAGGGTGAAATTTACAGGCCTTGCTTTATTAGTAACAATTTTCATCTAAGTTCACTGACCACATGGGGATCCATCAACTAAAATTAGTCTTCAAAGGGTAAATCTACAGCCCAACCTGTCTAGCTGTATTAAGGTAACAGACTACAAAAAGGGCTGGAGCAAGAAATTTCCACTTCAGGGCTGATGAACAGTAAAAGAGTGTGTCTGCTGTTGGCAGTATCAATCCTTCATCTCTTGACATGTCATATAAAGTCTGTACAGCAAAATGAATGTGTCAGTGTAGCACAGCAGTGCTGGTTTAGCCCAGTGAAGTGCTGTAGTGTGTTTCTGCATGTAGTGGTATTCAGGAAACCAATTCCTCCAGGATACCTGGTTCCATACTCTGCTTGCAGGTGCATAGTGACACCTTGCTGAATCTTTTTTAATTTAGCTGGTGTTACTGCTAGCTAGAGAAAGCTGGCACAAATGTCCTGCTTGCACCTTCCTATTGCTACAAAGGAAGTTCCCTTGAAAATCTGACCCAGGAACTTAGAGGGGCTTGGCTTTGTGTAAAGGTTTACTTAATCCTTCTCACAGTTTTTTCTGAGGCCTCAGAAGAAGAGAGGTCTTAAATCTGTGCCTTAGACAGTGAATTTTGTATAACTTAAAATGCGTTAATAATTTAAGTACCAATGAATCAGATTATTTGCACAATGTTCTTGTTTTCTTTCGCAAAGTAGAGGATGGGTCTCACTGCATCAATCTCTTCAATGCAAGTAAGTATTAGTACAGCATATCCTGTAAATATAGCGCCTGAAAATACTGCAAGTCTTTATTTAGTGCCACTACATTTATTATTGACTTATAAGTGACCCTAATTCTACAGGAAGTACTAGTGAGATTGCTTGCAGATCCCCTAGTGTTGCAGTATTCTCTGCAGAGCTCTAATTCAATAAATAGAAATATTGCTAAATATTGCTAAAATGAGCAAAACTAAAACCAGGAGTTAAACAAACATACAAAAAAGGTAACCAAGAAAACATCAGATAAATAAAGGCTTATGTTCAGAAAAGGAATACATTATATTTTAAGATTTGCACACCCTAGCAGAGACAGAAAATTCAGACAGGAACTGTGAGTCAAATTCCCCATGTCACTGAAGCTGCGGTGAATTCTTCCCAGGTTTTACTACTGCATCACTCTGTAAAGAGCCCTCAAGTAAGAAAAATTAAATATATATAGAGATGGAGAAACTCATCCACCCCCATATGAATTCAACCTTAATAAGCCACTGAAACTCATAAAACATAAACCACATCAATCCCCCTCAGTACATAACTAGTTATTAAATGCAAACCCCAATATACCATAAAGCTCAAAAGAAAATGGGAAAATGACACTAGCAATGTACTGTGAATGTGAATGTTATAACATATGGAGGACAAGTTTATAAAACAGCAAGACATGCAGATCTAAAATTAACACACTTCAAGCTCCTGTGGAGATTGTACTGGACTTCAGAAAAGGGATACTAATTATGTTTAAGAGACTCTTATGAATCTTGGAGACATTAAAAATAAGCAATGTGTTCCTGCAGTGCACTTAAAGGTCCTGATTTTGGTGACACTGCAGTTTAAATTCAGTGGAAAATGTCTGCTTTCCCTGCTGCTCCTTTCTCTTGCTTCTGCTGCTTTGGGAGAAGCTCTCTATCCCATGTTGAGCAGATGACTCCTTGGGGAATGTTCTACAGAACAAGAGAACTATTCCTGTAATAGTCTGCTCCTCTTCATCAGCTTAACAGATGTGTGAAAACAGTAAGAGTAATATATTTCTTTATAGAGGCTTTTAACCCTGCTTGGTTGGCAGATGCTTCTGCTCCCTTGCAGTGGTAAATGGAAAGAATGCTTTGTACCATACCATCGTAGCATCTGATTTATTACATACATGATGTTACAGTTTACATTAACTTGCAAATTTAAACAGCTATTCAAAACCCAAAAGGGAACAAAAAGAAAGAAGAGAGTCCATCCTGACTGATACTTGTCCAGGGAATCTACAATTTAATTTGAAATTTTGAATGGGCTTTTTTCACAGTGGCAGAGAGCCCCATTCTAACCAGAAGCTTACAGAAGGAACTTCAGACACTTTGGACACTGCTTCTGAGTTCCAGACTAAACTGTCCAGATACGTTCTTTGGCTGTTCTCATACAATTTCTGTTGCAGTTAACCTACCGCCTTCCCTAAATTGTGTGACCAGTTTCATAAAGCATACTTAACTTTCATGGCTGTGTGGGGTATTCCTCACAAGTTTTACAAAATTACAACTCCCACACTTAGACTTGTTCTGAATTTAATGAAGCAGTAAATTTCATAAGTATTACAGCTTCTGCAAATAACTCCATTTGTATAAGATTCAGTTATGTAGCTGTTAGACTGTGCATACTCTTCTTAGCCTTATCATGGAGGTCAGCAGAGTAACTAAACCGTGCAATAAATTTTAGCCACAGTCGGTCTATCCACCTGCCATGCACCTGTTTCCCTCATTATTTTTCTGAGCTGCATGAGTGAGATATTTGGAGTAACACCCAAACACCCTGAACACCAGGCGGTCAAAGTTGCTAACCAGAGGGAAACGTATTTTCACATGTTTGTAGAGAGGCAAACAGCAAGAGCACAAGGTCTTACCACATCTTTTTCACAACAGGACTTGTTCATAGGTGTTGAAGCAAGCACAGTTTCCTTCTTGCTGCACACAGAGCTTCCCCCTATATTCCATGCTGGAGTTCACTGGCCTACTCTCATGCTGCTTTCTTTCTCATTGCTGCTTAGTTTAGCTTCTAACTGGTCCCTCATGCTGCTGAGCAGCTGTTCTGTTTTTCTACTGAAAATTGTACCTTCAGTGCATTTTTGTTAAGGTCAATCAGTACTGCAGTTTTAGGCAATTATCAGTTCAGAAATTCTTTTTCAGATACTGTGGTGGGTCAATAAGTGAAAGAATATCAGTTTTACAAACCCATTAGTTCTTACTGGATACAATTTACTGAGGTTTGGAAAGAAACATTCTTTACAAGTGTTGTCCTCTCAAAAAGAACATATTCTTGGTTTACTTGACATTTTGAGAATTATAAATGAAGCCACTGCTATTTTAATCCAAGAAGAAACTGGCTTACTTGTTTAAAACATTCATATCACCACTTTCAACAAGATTTTTGTATGAGAATACAGAATGCAGTCTCAAAGTAACTGAGCATCCCTTGTAAAGATGACAGTGTTTTCATAAAATTCACTTTGATAAAATTTAGAGTGGTCTCCTGAACTGACTACACAGCTGTTGATATTAAGAGAGACACTTCTTTTTCTTATTATTAGAAATGCTCCAAGACAAAAATAAATGTTTATTTTAAACTGACTATTTCCTTCAGTTAAAATTTTTCAACAAATGAAGTTTGTTTAATATAAAACTATTTTGTTTCTTGAGCCACCTGGAAAATCTATGATTCAAGCAGAATCTCTCTAATTTAGCTGAAAGGGAGTGAATAGCACCCACTCACCAGAAGTATATATATATATTTTTAATCCCCTAAATTGTTGCTAATTTACTGTCACTCAGTTGTTTAAATTAAAACTCAGCTTCCTTCATTCCCTGGTATAAAATATTCTCCTATACATTTTGTCACATTTTTTCTCTTAGTTCAAAGTAAAATAATACATGGGGAAAATCTGCCCATCGGTGTTATCTAACTGGTAAATTCGCTGTTACATCTGCAAACTTCTGGTACAGCTAATGTAGTGCAGATTTCAGATTAATCCACAATAATGCATTAATAGAATTATATTGACTGTTAGTAAATCAGTGTAAAGCTAAGATGGTCTGCAAGATGCCAATTGGAAAACTTAAAATGAAATGTAAGGAAAATCCAAAAGCAATGTAAGTACATGGAGGAAAAATATCTCCCCTCCTTCCAAATCCGTAGACAGCAGTCCAATAACAAGAATAGATAATGAACATGGTTCTTCTACCAGCTACATGTGATAGTCTTACTACTTCACCTTTAAATTCCTATTTAGCAGCCAGAACTGTCTCATAATGATCTGGGACGTGTTGGTGATCATTTGATACAAGTACAGTCAGGTTGTTTCTGACTTTCACTACCTCTCTGAGCTGCTCCTGAGGAGGAGCAATTAAGTTCCACTACCTTCTCAGACCAGTGCTGTATTCACTTAGAATAACCCACTTTTTTACAGAACAGAAAGTAACTGGTCTTTACATAGCTTCATACTGCTATCAGTTAGCATATGTTTTATAAAGTTACCAAAATACAGCTCAAAAGTAGAGACAAGATATTTTGATCTTGCTTTACTGTCAATAACAATACAGATATGAGCTTGCAATCCAATTAAATTTGCAGATTTCTTCCACAGAAGTTAGTCACCTTCAGATTATATATGCTGATTCACAATGGCAGGGATTGTTACTTTACTGAATCAAGCTCAGCATTATGGAGGCAAAGTCATCCATGTGGTATATGTGCAGGAAGAGAGCTTTAATACGTAGTGGACTGCTGTAACGATCATACACAAGGGCATCTCACTCAGTACAGAATCATTTGCATTTGGTTCAAAACAAGGACAAATAATGAAGCCCTGAGTCCTTCAACAAAGACATTTTTTCCTTGTTTAAAGAAACAAGGTCTGATTCCAAATTCACAAGTTCATCATTGAGCCCAAAAATCATGGAATGGAAGAAGGCCTGCAGGCTAAACATGTCTGTTTTATTGAGTTATTTATTTCACCTCACAGTCTTGCAACGAACATACATATTCTTTTATTATTATTATTTTTACAGCTACTTCTTCCACACAGAGACTACTTCTGACAAGCTGTCCTTTGTTACAAGAATAAATGCTGAGAGTAGAAAGAGGGTATCAAGGGTTCATTTCCCTTTGTGTACAACTTTTCTGCAATGAGAGAACACAAGAGCAGTCATGGAGTACTGTCAAGTCATGGGAAGATTGGCAGCTAAGACTATTGCAGCTGCATTTTGAGGAGCCATGTTACCACCCATAATTCACACCAACAAAAAACGGGTCACCAAACTGGAATCTTGTGGAAAGAGATTACAAGAACCTTCACCCCTCTTTCTTCATTTGCCACTCTTCTTTCTTCATTTGTCACAAACTTCTGTTTACCTCTATGTTGACCTGTGGGTTTTGGGTGCACAGGTAAGTTGCCCTCCCTGGTGTGGGAATGGAAAATGATTTTACAGTAGGTGAAAGTATTATGGTCACGCATGATGTCAAGCATCATGACCTTATGTGATTTTGACTGTTCAGCAAAGGCTGGCAGATTCATTACAAGGCAACCACAGTTGTTATAATGTGCATTTCTGGAGGTGCTTTATAAGACATTCACTAGAGCAAGTGTCTGCAGCATCTTGCAGTGTGGCCAAAGAATTTCTACCTGTGATCTGAAGTCAACACTACATAGAAAACATTGTCAGGATTAGATCCTTAGTATTCTCTTCATGACCAAGCAGTTTCTAAGCAGTTATATAAACTCAAAAGCAAACACTTGTCAAAGTAGTCTACTAGTAATTTCAGTATTTATACATCCATAGAGCAGTTTAAGCCCTTATGCCCCCCAAAATATTATTCAAGATGATTTGTAAGTTTATGCCATTTGAAAAATCTGAGATGGTTCAGGCAATAATGGCATCAGGGGGCATAATGTGCCTTAAAACCATACACTACTTTGAGGATGTTAGGCAATTTAAGCACTTATGCCGTCATAAAACAGTTAAAATGCTTAGATGCTTTATCTTGAAAGTTTAAGGTGGTGTACAAGTTCACACTACATCATCTAGGATGATGTGAACAGTAAATTCATTGTCAGAATACTGTTTGAGAATAATTTGTAAATTACCTTAACGTTTTCTAAGTGCAACATTACCTGATATCTAGATAAACTTCACAGAAACTGCAGAACTGTTTTTGCATTAATGTTATTGCAAGGTTTGTTCAAGCCAACACTAGCATGTTACCACTGCTGATCTGTGCTGTTCTCTAAATATACAACATAGGCTTTAATTTCTAAACACAGCAAGATTTCAGAAATCAGGGACCCAGCTGGTAGTAGACATTTTTAATTGAGGTTCACATAAAGTTTCCAGCATTGGTTTTAAAAATCATCAAATAAAACATGTAAGCTACTTTTATATGCATTAAAATGATACCTACATCTTACAAAATATGTCCGCCCCTGATTGGAATGAAAATATTTCATTTCAAGCACAGCAAAAAAGAAATAATTTCTTAAACAAAAACAATATATGTTTCAGAAATCATTCATGTCCAGTGTTCTAAGAGTCAGCATGACATGCTGTCACACACCAGTGTCTCTCCATCACTCTTGCCATCAAAATAATGAACTATCATTAAAAAGAGGTTAATAACCTAGGCTAACATTATTTTCAGGTCGTGCATATATAAAAATTGCTATAATTAATTCTTTCTCTGTGTGTTAATTCCAGACATTCGATGTGACTTCACTGCCTTCTGCTGCAGGTGTGCATGGAACACTGTAAAATTTGAACTATTTTCTAACCAGCTCCTATTAGGCAAGCAATGACTTAAAAAAAAAATCTCAACACTCTATCTACCTTATTGGTCACATCATAAAGGGATACAAAACTGGGTTTAATGGAGAGAACATATCTTTCTCTCAGTTCTATTAGTGACTCTATGTGGTAGCAATGGCAAACACTAAAAGAGTACAGCATGCATCATTTCAGCAGTTAACTGAAATCAGCCAAGGATACTGGGGAATAAGCCAGCTAGAATCTGGAAACAGAGTATTTCAGGCCTGTATCTTACTCATCTACCTCCAAACTTCCTAAAGTAGGCATTTTCTTTCGCATTTGTATTCACAATCTGTTTTGTTTGCTAACTTCTTTATTTGAAGACTAGAGCCTAAAAAAATCCCCTTAGATCTAGGATGCAAAAGTGCTAAGCCACACTGGGAAAATTAACTTCCTCACAAAAAGCTCCTATCACAAAAAGGAATCTGATGCTGCTTCTGTGCTCATTCACTGATCTTTTCTCACCATTTCCCACCAGTTTTCAGATGCTTATACCAGTATTTCTGTAAATAAATATTAAACAACATTGTCTTATTATCCTTTATTTTCTATTTATGCTCATGAAACAAAATCACTCTAGCCAAAACCAGACTACTACTCATGGCTAAACAGCATCTGTAGAAACTTGTCAGTCAGGATCCTGAACAAGCTATTAGGTCTTAGGGGCTGAAATGCATTCATACACACAGAGAAAGACCTGACCAGATTAAAAAATCTGTTCCTGCTAAAACAATATGGGATGTACTTTGAACAGACTTAGTTGGTATTGATATGGGAGAGGAGTATCAATGTACTACTCCACAATTAGTTGTGAAAATCTGTTCAGTCTCCTTCACAAGTGCAGCTCTCTGAATAGCTTAAGGAAGTTAAACCTTAAAAGCCATTCAGATGGGATTCAGGCAATATTCTTTAATTATTTCTAAGACTGAAGTCTATAGTGTGAGGGGGGAAAAAAAGCAATGCTGAGCTAATCACGCACTTATTCTAGTCTCATATGAAGACATCATTTGTGAGTGTCCCAAAAAGGATGACATTGCTGTCATGGGTTCATGATTCCCACAATGCATTTCTTTTTCTCCTATTAATCTGTCACTAATTCAATCTGTGAAGGCTGTGTCATAATCATATCTTACATTTCTTCCCATTAGTGTGGAACAAATTACAACATTTCTCATTTCAGAAAGACTCCACTATTATTTCTCTTGTTGATAATGAGTTCATAAGGTAGAGCTCTCAGCCCTTTCAGCCCCCTCCCCTAACTTAAAGCAACTTCTTGAAATCATAGAAAAAAGAATTATACAGAATATAATAAGGGCATTATATCATCCTTCATCACACCTATTAGAAGGATACTAGTTCTTGATTTTAGTATAATAGTCTATTTTTTTCATTATACTGTTTCTTTCATAGTTGTACTTCAACCTGTTTTCTGAAAAATAAGTAAAAAACCCCACTACTTATGATGAAAATTAAAGCCTGAAACTGTATAGCATCTAAGCTAGCAAAAATAGTGATCTTTAGCTTGGTGCAGAACTAATATTGCTAAAGTTACAATAAAGCCACTTCTGAGACGTGATTGCTCAAAACATTAAAAATATCAGGCAGTTTAGCACATGCAAATTTTTTATATTCACTGCCTGTTGTCAAAATTATTACCATCTGATTACTGCCTTCCATTTGAATTAAAATGGGTTTGGTGGTCTCAGTTCTCATTTCAGGAGGCCCTAATCCACTTCACAAAATATAACTGCATTTGACATCAGATGACAAAAGAGCCAATCTTGACTAGTTAAACAGCCAAATTATGTTCTTACTCCAAAAAATACCAAATTCAGGCTTGTGATGTTCATTATCAAGTTGCGGAATCACCCACTATACAAAGGCTTTTGCTGGTGCAAAGTCTTTTATTCTTCAGGACCATTATTCTAAAACTGAACTATTTCATAAAATATGGTAGCAAATTTATCACAGATTAAAAATAATTTATGTCATATATAAAGTAATGATGCTAACATGTTAAATATATTCTTCAGACACTCAGTGAGACTTGATTCCATTTGAATTTCTGATTTGTGATCTTCACATTCATTTTGCAGCTGTAAGAATTGAATCTGCCCAGACTTATTGTCTCCAATGCCAGAATACTTGGGATGCTATTAATTGCAGAAATTTTAACTGGACCTCAATCTACAGTTCATTTTCTGATTTGCCTAGAACTGTCCTGAGCAATCCTGGGTTGTCTGTGTTACGTTTACATTACTGAAGTGAAATTGGAGGAGATCAGTATGTTGAAGCAGCTGGTGCTTGGCTCCCACAACTACATTATTTACAGCTCAGGCCCTTTTCTTCAGAAGCATTTAGTCTGTCTCCTGGTACAACACACCATATAAGTGTAGCAATATTGTAAAAAAAAGAACCCAGTCAAACCCTCAAATTCCAGTAGGAACACATCTGGTGCACACCTGGAATGATGTTACCGGTTTCAGGGGTTTCCTTCACGAAACTACTCCCTGCGCACCAAAGTTCCATGAATTGAAGCAGCTCTCAGTAACTGTAAATGATTGAGAGTTTCGACTCATAATAAACTACTGCCCCTCATAATATTCCAGTTCTGAGGGAACTAACATTGATTCCTGTCCTGGTTCTGGCCAGGACAGGGTTAACTTTTACCGCAGTCAGGAAGGGCACACTAGGACCCCGGGGTTATTCTGTACCACTCTCAGTCATGCAGAGGGAACAGAGGCAGTGGGGTACCCTTTGTACCAACAGTTCAGTCGGGCATGGTTTGTGCGTTGGGGCAGTGCTGGGTTCCATGTGGTGAGTGATTGCTTGGGAGTCGTCTGCCTGTCCTGTACACTGCTATTAATATAGCTGTTAGTGTTCATTTTCTTACTTAATTGCTCCTTCTTAGTAAATTGTTCTTATCTTATCTTGTGACCTTTACTTTTTGTGGCTCAAATTCCCTCCATCCCACCACAGTTGGGGGAGTGAATGAGTAGTGCATGGTCTGGGTGTTTCAGTGGGGATGCTAAATTGGAGAATATCACTCCTAAACTATGACAAATCCTTTCATGTTTCCAAAGTGGATACCAGTAGATCTAAGCAATGCAATAAATGTATTCAGAAAACCAGCAAAACCAAAGTAAAATAACATTCCAAAGCTCTAGCACAAAACATTGTTTTTTACCTTCTGCTTTAAGCAGTCAGCTATCACAACAGAAATTCCATACATCTGTTCACTATTAGCTTGGGTAGCTGCTTTATCCCCAAACACTTCCTCACAGGGCATACAACCAATCATTAGTATTATACTTTCCTTTTGAACAGGATGTAGATGTTCTGAAGAGCTGTGGTTTTTCTATTACTCTAAAATCTCCCACTGTAACAGTGCCTCCAGGGTAAAAGTCTCCTTTCCTGTGTCGCTTTTGTTTTCAGTGTGCAAATCTATGGAGGAATCTGTACCTTAAGCTTAGTTTAAAAAAGTCATACACAAATAACATTTGCCTTTTATTTGTCATTGCAGCCAGGTGAAGGTTCATTTCTGAAAATGAAACCTTAGAGTTGTAGGCCATGCTGTCCGGAATGGCGTTGTTCTGAAAGATGATTAAGCAAACACGAAATATACTTATTCAAGATATTTTCTGGAATTGATATGATTCTACCTCATTGAAGCTAGTATGATAACATGAATATGAATATTTTAGCCTGATTAGTCATTGTATTTTTTAATTTTAATTTAAAAAATAAAGTCTTCCACAGCAGAATACTAGCAAAGTCTTTTATCCACTGTATATCATCAACAATAGTTATTTTTTTAAAAAGCCCAGCATTTTATCTCTATCACTGCAATTTCTTAGTAGTCTTTTTCTGACCCAGAAGTTTAGATGGGTAGCCATGATGGATCACATTTTGCATTACAATGACTTACTGTCCTGGGTTGCAGTGG
>NW_008650867.1:63199-79549 GCF_000695815.1 Acanthisitta chloris
AGGGTTACTTTCTGACTCTATCAGGTTATTTTCTGACTCTGTCAGGTTACTTTTTTTTGTACTGTTGCATTTGTGTTGTTTTGTTGTGTTGTTCATATTAAATTGTACTTCTGATTCAGAGTCTCTCACGGGTTTGCTTTTCAAACCAGCAAACTTACCTATTTATACAAGGGAAAAGTGAATATATATATATCTTAGCTTACACTTCTTGGCACATTTCTAGCTCTTGGTTGATGTTTTATGAAAGATGGAAAAATCGGTATATAAATTAGTAGCACATAACAAACCTTTGTGTATCTATCTATATCCCCACATCCACAGCCACAACATTCACATAGAGATGGTAAAAGAAGCCATCAGCATGAACAGTTGAAATATGAAAGAATAAACAAGATTTCTCTATACAGCACGTTGGTTAGGGACCATAGATGACCAATGATAACATCAACAGCAGCAGACCTTTCCAGAACTTCACCTGCTTGAGACATCTGCACCTCCAACATAGCTGAGTAACAGATTCACCACACAAAAAGGGGACCTATGTTGTGATCATTGATGAATCCTGCTTTCTTACCTGACATTGTCTCATAGACGTATTTGAACCTTGCCCTTGCTGTTTTGTAGATGACCAACGAGACCTTCTAAAGGGCACAAAAACATCCCTCTGCATTTATTGCTGCTGTTCTGTACCAAACACATACCTGTTAATATCTGATAATACTTTTGCTTACATCTGCCCTTGCCACGAAAACAAATAACTTGATTTAGAGTCATAGAATCATGACCACACCATGAGCAGCCAGTTTCTCCAGCAGAATGCTGTGGAAAACAGTGTCAAACACTTCAGTAAATTCTAGATAAACAACATCCACAGCATTTCCCTCATCTACTAAGCCAATCACTTCGTCATAGATCAGGTTGATTAAGCAGGACCTGCCTTTCCTAAACCCATGCTAGCTGGGTATGACACCCTGATTGTCCTGTAGATGCTGTATGATGACACTCAAGATAATCTGCTCCATGACCTTCCCTAGCTCCAAGGTTAGGCTGATAGCCCTGTAGTTTCCCAGATTATCTTTCTGACCCTTCCTGTAGATAGATGCAACATTTGCCAGCATCCAGTCACCTGGGACCTCACTGTTTGACCAGAACTGTTGGTTACAGATAGTGTTTATATTTTTATTTTAAAAAGCACTGTTCTGGTTGGTTTGGGTTTGTTTTAATAAACACTATAATTTTGATCTTCAAGAAAGACCATCATACTGCAAGTCTGCACATGTAAAACATCACTGTTCTCAAGACCAAAATCAGCTTTGCATTCTCTGCTTCTCTGCCTCTTTCCAATGACTTAATAACTAATTTTGAAGTAGGAGGACTGTACAAGGTTTGGGATGCCTTCACTTCCAGATGTACAGGCCTCTAGCAGGGACTTTGTGAAGAGCTTACTGAAACAAAAAAGCCAAACTGTTCAGGCTAGGAGCCTCTGTTTTGTATTGTCAAATAAATTATCACCATTGAGATAAACATGGTACGCTAGACAGTGTATCTGGCTGATCCTCTTTACTAAGATCACTTGTCCTGTTTCTGGTGAACCACAGCTGCATGATACCCCTCCAAAGTATTCTGACTCCTTGCTGCAAACTTGTCTTCACACCAAACAGCATTGGACTGACGGGTCTTTCATAGCATGAAAGGGGATGAAAATGCGTGAGGTTATCAGATAAGCCTCAGTTCTAATTTTTCTACAAAACTGCATGAAAATTATGATATAAAACTATGAAAATCATTGGATCCGGGACACAACTGTGTCAATAATTTTGTTCATTTTCTGTTATGTGCAGTAGTCTGTGGTTATGTACTGTTATTTGTAATATGGTATTCTTAGGAAATAGGCCTTGGACGTTTGTGCTGAATCTTAGCTTGCCTCTTGTTATTTGTTGTCACTAGTACTGCAGATGTATTCTCATTCAGAAACTGTTTGCTAGTAGATCTTGAACACTGAACTCAAGAATAGGAACAGTAAACTCTTAATTGCTTTTCTAAATGAAATATAATGAGGAGGATTTTTTTTTTTCTGTTCTGCTAACAATAAAAAAATCCTTGCAAGGAAAGTGTTGTTATCCCAGTATTAAAATAATTTTTACACGAATAATACTGAAAGTATTCTTTGCTCATTGTCTTCTTCTTCCTTATGCCATTGTAAAAATCTGTATTTCAATACCAGTCTGACAGACCTTTTTGTATTGTAGTGTCTGTCATTCCAGATATCCTTAAGAGACACAAAACAATAAGAAAGATTAATTTATTGGCCTACACATGAAAGAATAATAGTGTTTTAAATGAGGTCTAGGCAAATCTTTTTTTTTTCAAAAACCGAGACAAGTATGAAAACTGCTGGACATCAGAAAGAAATTGTCTTAATTGCTTCAGTTTTTAGTATTATTTACCAAATTTCATAAAGCATTCCAATACAAAGTACTGAGAGAACGAGACTCATTAACCTAAATTACTTGCTTTGCACACAACTGTAGCATTGTTGAACTTGTTCTTTTTATGCTCTGGTGGCCATTTACAGGTAATCAACATTCCTGTGGAAAGCATGAGTAAAAAATGCCTTAGGAATTAAAAGCTAAATATATAACAAATTATGTTGGTAGGGAGTGCACTTCACAGAGCAGTTTTCTGTACAGTGAACTGTAAAAATAAAAGGTAGTTTCTAACTTTTCGTCATTTTAATTATACTATCAGATAGTTTTAGAGGGCATACCATAACTAAGTGTCCTAAATATGATATGCAATAGGCAGCAATTTAAATAGTTACCTAGTGTTTCAATCACAAGGGAAGCACTGTTCTTCGTGCTATCTTTCTGGCATGCTGACCTTGTATTTGTAATATCACTTTCGGCCATGTTACTGCATGTATCAGGACAGACACACAAGATGACAATTTGATAGGTCATCTTGATATTTCCCTTCTTCTGTAACAAAACAAACTGTTCCTTAAGGGGTAAATCTGGGGAGAGAAAAAACAGAGGTAGTTTCGTTATGAATTTCCCAGCATTAAATCTGTGAAAAATTCAAACTCTACTCTCTGAAACAAATCATCTTCTGAGTCAGCTGCAATTTGTAGTAGCACATAAATAGAATTAACATATGCATGGGCCACCAACAAACATAAAACAGTTTTAAATCTTTCCATGACAAATTAATTCGGTGACACTGTCATACATTTGTGGAATATTTACTAATGCTTAAACTTGAAGTTTTGGTAACAAAAAGATTAAAAAACTTCTCTAGCTTGCTTGTATCCCACTGTTTTCCAAACAGTTCTGACTTTTCAACTCAGTCTGTCTCATGGTAAGTCAGTATTTTATGAGAAAAATAAATTAGCTCAGAAGAAAGAAAGTGAAAATAAAAGTTATCAGTGTCCCCTTTTTTTTTGTGCTAACAATGTTTTGGAGGTTTGAAGTATTTTATTTATTTTGGTGGGTTCTTTTTAACAGAGAAGTCCACCTTCACTTGTTACTTACACTCTCCTGAAATCTTTACCTCTGATTCCTCAGAAAAATAGAGTAATATCACAACTAATAGATGACTCTAAGCTGGAAATAGCACCAGAGAATGAACACTTTAATGAGTAAAACTCTCTCTAATTCTAGTATCCATATCAATAAAACCTGAAAGATTTAGGTGTAGCCAAGATATGATACTTAAGCACAGAAAGTCATTGAACTTTTGCAAATATGTAACATTTTGTCTGTATTCCCCACCAAAATATAAAACTTCAACAGAAGAAAGGAATTGTCTTTTCAAAGTGCAATATTCCACATACAAGAAACTTTTAGCTAAATAATTGCCAGGTATATGCAACTCTAGTAATAATTGTCTTTATTAGACCATGACTAAAGCTTTTCATGTGCCTTAGACTTTTCCATATGAAAAATTAGTTGCAGTACTTTAACCATTAACCCCACGTATTTGAAGATCAGTTGGGATACATTAACACGTACACTACCTGATGCATTTTCGTTTAGCTAAGCACCGAAAACCTCTCAAAAGTGTCGACTTCTGGAGCTCAGAAGAACATTTTTCTCAGAAGTAACTAAGGAGCTGTTCTCAGGAAAACATGGTATACTCTCTGTCCTGGCCTGTCTGGAATGTCAGGTATTAAGCACCTACAATCCTATATGAAGTGGATTAAGTGACCAGCAAGAGAAATATATTTTGTCTCTATAACACCACTAGACAGTCCTCTCAGCTGGTTTCTTTCTTTTTAAGATACCTATTGGCCACTCTTACTCCAACATTTTACTCTCTCTCTTTAAGAGGAACCACTCATAGTGGCTCCATCGGGGGTTAAATTGTCTCTTATCAACTTTATGTGTCATTGTAAGGCTAAGCAGTCATATCATAAAGGACTTCAGCAACTGGCAAAGAATATGCTGCGTGTGAGCCACTTTCTTCTAATATGACAATGTAAGGCAATAATAATAATCCATTGATTTTCACAGAAATATATGCAGAATCACTATATACTGCTGTATAGAGGCATGCTGATTAAAATTAATTCTAGAAAAACAGATTCTCATTCAATTTCTAGGTGTTAGTACTGGTGGCATGTTTTAGGGTAGTCAATATACTATAATGCAGACAATAGCTTACCTAAGAAACAGTTTTTGACTGCAACCATATCTGCTCCCCTTGCATATTAACAAGACAGGAAGAAAATTTCATGAACACAGATTGAGGAGAACCACATACATTCTTAATATACCTCCAGCAATTTGTACAGTCTATATTTTCCTGTAGTCTTGTCCTCATCATAGAGAAAAAAAATCAAGGAAGGAAACATACCTAAATATAGACCTTGCAAACATATCATTTTTTTCTGGGCTGGACTTTTAGATAAAGCTATTCTGCCACTCACACGGTCTTAAACCACTGATTGTCAACATTTTGTACAAGATCTGCCTTCTTGAGATAGAGAGCAAGACAAACAGTACAATCACACAGAGGCTTCATTCTGAAAACTTTATGTATGACTTTCTGCTGTTCAGCCATATGTGTGAAATCAGTCCTACATGGGAGCTTTGGGATTAATTTCATTGCAGCTGAATTCACTTCTCTGTCATGTTCCACATCTCCTATAAGCGGGGAGAAGTTACATTTTAAATAACAGATACTTGAAATCCATTACTCTTCCTTCTAAGTCAGTTAACCACCCTGTGGTCAGGCTGTGGAGACTGTTACCTAGTAGTGGAATTTTCCTCTCTCTTCAACATACAATCTCTAGTAGCCACACCAAAAACATTACTATAGAAACATCAGCTAGTTTTTGCTATAATTTTCTCTACAATATGTACTAATGTCATAGAAATACAACAAATATTTCCTCGCCTCTGTTGCACAAAGGTCGCTGACAGAAAACATTCTGAGCTTGTTTTCCCAGTGCAGGTCAAGACACATTTATAAGGTGAGTCAATACAGCTGGAATCATCTTCCAAAGACCTGATTTTTTCTGGTGTTTTACAGCTTGAGTATTTCCTTGGGTGTGTCTACAGCATAGTGACACAGGATCAAAGCAGAGCTGACACAGCTAAATCCAAGCAAAGAAGTACCGATCTAGAAAAATACACTGCCAGTGGCCCATGCTAGATCAGGCCCTAGAGACAGCATAGCTTCAACATGGCAGCATTGCACTTGAAAGTACCTCCCTCAATTCTGGCATGCATTATCAGTTCTGTATTGCTTTTGGTGTGCAGTCAGCTCATTCAATATGAGGCCACCTGTTATACTGGAGTGTGCCACACACAGATTATTAGCTCTGATAAATAATGAGCAACACTTCTGCATCAAAATCAGTGCTGGTTTTTATTTTAAGATAAGGATTTCTGTAAATTCTGAGAAGATGTCAGGATCAGAAGCAATTTATTCTGTGACTTTGCCAACTTTCTGTCACTTCTTTACCGTGTCCCGGATTGGAAAGCTTATAAAAAATAATCCTGTTGGGTAACTTCACATTTTATCCTATTCTAGACTAAGGAAAGTGCATTCATGATAATACTAACCTCATTAAATTACGAGGTACATAATTATCCTTCTCTTCCTGACATTACAATAGGCAGCCTTTGGAATTTATAAATAGCTGTATGAGATACTGACACTATATATATGCAGCAGAAAGACAGCCAGACCATTATTTCTAAGTTGTCCTTCACATTAAGAGGGTGAATGAACAGTTTTGTCTTTGCTCAGCCCATGCATTTCATTTCTCTGGTAAGTTATACCTCTGCATCTCCAGTTCCTATGGATGACAGTCCAAGTGCAAATGACATAGGTGAGCAATAATAAATGTCTAAAGAGTATACTAGCCCATTCCAAATAGGAACAATTTACCGCCCACACCAGTGTAATACACATTTGCCCACCATTTTAGAGAAACAAAATAAAAAGAGAAGCCGGAAAGAAGAAAGTGGAATCACAGCATCAACGTGAATGCTTGCCCACTGAAGAAGCTAACCTAACAGTTTATCACATACGCATGTCCCTTTCAAGCATTCACCTTTACAAGGTCTCTCCTAAAGAAGGAAGAACAAAATGTTCTAATTATTAGTCATGATTTTGTTTCAAGCAGTCTTTCTGGTGAGCTCTATGTTTTCCAGGTATATAAAAAACCAAGAAAAAAACATTTTCAAATGTAATTTGTAAGCTACAGTAATTTTATTTTCATGTGTACAATTTAAGAAACTTTAAATGAGCCCTTTATTGCAGACTAAACATCGAACACTGAATTTCTTCTGCCTTCATGATGTGTTAGATTATGTTCCCAAAAAGAGCAAGGAACTCAGAATCACTGATTGATTTTGTAAATCCATGTCATTGTTACACTAGGCAACAGAATACCAAGGAGCAAGAATGATCAGACACAAAAGTTTACAAATGCAACAAATGAGCTAGACAAAATAGTAACTGCAGTTGTTTCACTAATAGTTAATTTTAGTGAAGACCTTGCATCAGTACTCATTCTAATTTATTTATTTACCCAAACTTTGCAGTGTACAATTCTCTAAATGGATTTTCCTTGTTGTAAGCAAAACCTAGGATAAGCTCTAAAACTCTTTTATTTTGAAACTCAAACCAAAAACTTTTACATTTAATATCTCAATTACATTTTTCTTTTACTACTTTCCTTATATTATTAATGATTATGCAATAATAATAATAATATTGACTAGCAAATTATTGCATAGGCAACTTTCTCACAAGCTGTTCTTAGAGCAGCCCCTTTCTCAATCAATTCTATTATTATTTGTAAATTGTTCTCTGTGGAATAAAGTTACAAGTGTTTGAGCCACATATTTTTCAAAGTTGTGTTCCTTCTCATATCACCTAAAAAACCTAAACAAGAAAATAAACATGAGTAGGGTCATTACAAAAGTAAAATAACCCAGGACTGCTACTGCTGCTACTGCATTGCTGACTAAGAGTCTTCATCTTGAATGTTATGAAAAAGTCATAAATAATGGGCACTTTGAGTATATGCTTTTTTTCTGGTGCAAATATATATCTATAAACCTTAACGTAAGCAAATAATGAAATCTGTCTCTTAATAAACAGCAAGAATTTAAGAGAAGAAAACCAAGCAAAAACTCTGAAAGGCCATCTGAAAGCTTTTTCCCTTCCAGCAGCACTTTTCTCTCTTGCCTAGAATTCAAGTGTTCTACTCTGTATCAGACTAGAGCCTCGTAAATGAAATTTTCTCCTTGTATTACCAAAAAAAAAAAAAAAGTTAGATTTGTGAAGAAAATCTTCCCATACAGTTTCACCAGAGTCAGGTTTAGTTATGCTATTCTACATATTGAGTATTTCGTAATCATGCAAAAGTCTTGCAGAAGTCTTGATTGTAGGAATAAGAGCTTATTTCTACAAGAGCTTATTTCATTGTGACATTCATTTGAAATCTAGAATTTTTTATTTGGGAAATGCTGATTCATCCCTTTACTGTACCTTAAGACAACACTTGCATGTTTTATAGATAGTGCTAAACATCTGTTTGTACACTCTTCCTTTCATAAAATGATTTCACATTGCATTTCTGTTAGAATAATCTCTTCTGCTGAAGTGACTAGCACCTCCAAGGGTCCTATTTTGTGAGAGTTTTTTAAATCTTTCTCTACCTTTGCTACACCTAGAAATAACAAGGGCATCCTGGATGCTAAAGTCAGAGATGCCTCCTCTCTTCTTTTCTCATTCTTACAAATAAAGGAACAGAGAGCTGTTACATTGTGCAATACATACTTTGTTGGTAAAATGTAGGTTAGAGACCAAAATCATAGCAACTTGGAAAATGTAGTTTTTCAGGCAGTTATTCATTGCTAGCTCTTAAACTGTTAGATATTGAGTGTGTCATACAGATGCCACATTCGGTCTCTGCGGAGTGATGTTGCTGTCAGAAACACTGTACCAGATGTATAACTAAGGAACACCAGCACTCATGGCTGGAATGAAAATTCTGGGAGGCAGAGAAAAGTGGGAACAGACACAAATGGATCAAACTTAATGGTTATTGTGGCAGTCCTTCCATAATTGCAGTAAACAAATGTAATGAAAGTGAGTCTCTGCCATCTAAAATCATAAATACAAATTTATCAAATGTCTATACAATAACCAAAGAGGGCTTACTAGTTTGGTTTCTTTTATCTGTGTCAATCAAACTGCTCTTTGCTAAATTAAGCATTGGACTACAGAAGCTTAATGCTACTATCTTTGGGAAATGTAACATTCAGCTGAGTTTCTTAAACTTCCAATGATATGTCTACAAATATCATTTCAGTTCACCATAAATAAATCGAAATTATGCTTTTCCTCATTGTGAACCACAGAGTACCTCTGCATCAGTGTAATTTACAATCCTTGCTAAAATATTTGGTAGCAATCAGTATCTGAAAATTCTGTTATTCACCAGTCTAGTAGGTTTTTCAAACAGCTCTCACAGATTTTACAAACTTGATATATCTATTCATTTTCAACCACTGCTCATCTGCGTGGAGTACTCCAGAGTTTATTTCCAGTAAATCTTTCTTTACATATTTTCTTTTTCCTCACTTCAGCTGTACTGGAAAAGTCCCAGTATTACAATATTAATTCACAGTCTCCTTCACTTGACATTTTCCAATAAATTAAATTCTGTTTCAAGACAATACTTTTATTTGCTAGTCTTTCATCTTTACTCCTTTTCTTGTCTTCTAAACTACACTTGGTGGAAAGTCTCAACTGTAAAAGGTGTTTATTTAGTACTGAAATCACTGCACTGGGGGATATTTATGACCCCTGTGGCATGAATCCTTAGGGTGCCAATTCTCCCAGCGAGATTTTTTTCTATAATTTGAAAGCCATAGAATAAATCAAATAAAGATGTACTGATCACAAGAGTGTTCATTGGAAAAGGATGACATAGGTCAAATAAATTATACTATATAAATGAATGGCGTAAGAACAGAAAATTATGGTAAACAACATGCTAATATTAACACTGTATACATTGTTGAGCTTATTTTATGTCAGGAGCATTGTTTCAGTATCTCTACACAATTTGGTATAGTATGAGAGTACACTTCACTGCATTGTGTAAATCCTAGAGTTAAATATCAAGCCCAATTAATTGAATATTCTTCTAAGGGAAAAGTGGTCTTTCTCCCACCTGTAAGACCTGATTCAAAAGGCAGCTTTCTAATGAGAGCTAGCATAAATTTCAAATGTAAAAATTCTAAACAGTCACATTTACAGACTAAAACTACATCCAAATCAGCTCTCTTTCCTTGTGTTGTACAATCTGAATTGATACTGAATTGTAAAAAAATTTTCTGATTCATTGTGAACTTGCTAACACTGAAATAATGAATCTCTATTTTAACAACATACCACAGAAATATTATTTTTAATGTAACAACAAGCTGTTCTTATCTGATCTGGAACTTTACAGTTTTCAAAATTATTTTTCCTTTGTAAATTTCTGAGTTATGCCCCTGTTTTGGTTTTTAAAAATCTGAACCTTTTTTCAGCTATTTTTCCCTTTTGTGATTGACTCTAAACTATGGATCTTGAAGAAGAAGCCAGTTGGCCAGTCAAGATATTCAATATTCTTAAAATAGACAGTGGTTTAGTATCAAGAATTGTTTTCCCAAGTAGTCATCTTGAGCTTCCAGAGTAGAAGTATAATTCATAGGGCCTCAACAATATTTACCTACTTTCTGTTTGTATTTGGATTAGGAGTTACACAAGACTACACTTCACACCTGCACCAGCCACTGAACTTAGACAGTGTGCAAAGAGAAAAAAGTAAAAATTATCGGGCTTTTAAATTTCAGAAAGAATTTAAGAGAAAGTAAGTGTTGGCTCCAGCTTTATGAGAACATATTTTATATTTTCATTTTATATGGATTTTTTTATCTATAATTCTCCCAATAAATATTTTTTGTTCATTCAACAAAATGGTTTTGTTTCAGATGCTCTGTAGATTTCATAACTTATAAACCATAAAACTAAAATGAAACATAAATTTATTAGTCATCTTACAAATATATGTACTGTAGAGACTGGAAAGAATTATGTCTGTGGTATCAATATCATGGGTAGGATTTTCTCAATCAAAATTCTAATCAGGCATTTTTTTGATACCTTTCCACTGGTTTTGCAGTTGAAACTCCCAAAAATCACTGCTGAGCTATTTTTCTGATTTTTGTAAGAAAAGGTATTTGAGGAGAAGATGACTTCCAAGAAGGGAAGTTGTGGCCTGCATATACTGAGATATACTTGACATCATGCATAATGTGTTTCATTTTCATCTTACTGTCAACAGCTAACTTCCAGTCTTCAGAGAGTTCAGAGTTTTGTCAGCACTTGTGCTGATTTATGCTGACTCTCCTTTCTTGAAACAAAATTCAACGGAGGTAAAAAAATGGAAAAAAGAATACATTTATTTCTTCCATTCAGTATATACTTTGTAAGGGAGGGAGAATTCTTTGTGATGGGCTAGTTGACTTTAATTTTTAAACAGTCTATTTTACCTATATAACAAAAAAACCAACAAAGAACGAAGTTGTCCCTCAAGCCAGAAAGATAACTTTCTTCTTTCTTATGATGCTGCAATGAAATGGAAAAAACAGCCACAAATTCTGTAGCTTAACATAGATGTTGACCATGGATCCCAGAGACTCAACAAAATTTGAATCAGAATTGTCTGACATTTAATAATTGTCTCTCTGAAAATAAGACATAACTGCAAGCTACAGTTGAATAGCTCTTCCTAATTGAACCTCTTAAATCACAAAACAGTTTTTGGTTCCTATAATCTAGCATAACTAATATTTTACCAGCTAATCAAGCTGAGTTGTTTAAACTGGAGTGCAACTGCAGAATCCAAATAGTCTTTGCACACGGATTTCTGTGCAGATTCTTTATTTCTGCACTTTTAATGGTAAATTGGATTTGTATGTGCTTTGGAAGCAAGAAATTTATATTTTAGCATAGATCTTAAATGATCTGTGCAAATAATCATCACTACTTTATCATAATAGACACTCCAAGTCAAAAAAAGACTTCCTGTTACAGCATTTGCATTACAGATGGTAGGCAAGGTTTATCATTTATGTACTGGAGATATTTTTTTCTGGTTTGGAAAGAGTTCTGATCAGCAAGTCTGCTGCATTTTCCTGTTAATTTCAAGGACTTTCAGATCATTAAAAAATGCAATAGACAAAAGGACACTGCAAGAGAAAGATTGCCAGCTGTAAAATAGATGAATATTATAGTACATCATACTGTATCTCCTCGTATTAAAAACATGGGATAGTGACTGACGTGCAACTTGTGTCCAATATGAAATTTACATAATTTATGAAAACTTAACATTATGGTGGAAATATAATGAGTCTTTGAGGATATAATTGCTTCGTCGCTCATGTAGTTCAAACCCCACTCTTTTAAATTGACTCTTACCGCCCATTCTGGAAGGCAGTAGCAAATAATAATTTTAATGACAAAGTGTCAGCTAGAAAAAAAAGGACATTTGTGAATGCATTTGACATCTTAATCCTACAGATCATAGACCTACTTTAAAAATATATTAGCGACTGGAGCTACAACGGACAAGAAATAATTAGAAAAGCGTATAAAACAGATTTGTTGGGGCATGTCAGGATTTTAACTAATAGGAAGTCAAAGAAAGAAACTATGATCATAGATGAAAATTGTTATCATTAAAAATAAATGCTCATATCTTACATAAAAAACATTCTCAATAGATCTTCTTTTGTAGGTACAGAGCACTCTAATTTCACCACACCTCTGCATATTTGTCATACCAAAATTACTCCAGTAGTCTCTTAAACCATGTGACTTCAGTCAGTTTTTCTGTTGGGAATTGTTCCTGCCTTATGCTCTTTCCTGAATCATTCCTGAAAGTTGTTTGAAATGGTGCTATTTGTAAACCATGCAAAAGATTGCCAAATTCCAGGAACATGCTACACAACTGCTTAATTTAACAGCATAGGTATAGCCAAAGGCATTGCAGTAATGGACTTACTTGTTATAATTTTCTCTGAATTAAAGAAACCAGAAGAAAAAAGATAAAATGCAAGGTTCAAATGTTTACAGTCAAAAGCAATTGTTAATGGCAAAAAATCTGTAAAATTAATAGATCTAGAAGAGCTCTGGAGCTTTCCTGGCTTTATTGAATAGGTGAAGGAGAAAATTCCATTAATATTGGAAGCCAGAGACTCAAAACCTCCTAATCTCCAGACAGGGTAACTCTGGAAGGGTTAACAGAGTTTTAGTCACCCCAGTGTTCCTACATGTCTGTCTGTTTGAGATACACAATAAAAATAAGCCCAAAGGCTATTCTAAATTGCATCAGCCAGAGTAGTGTCTCAAATATTAATTTATCATTGAGTACTCCTAGCTAGGTTGTCTCTTTTTTTAACCAATCACAATCCTATTTACAGTGAACAAATAAGCAGAAAAAAATAATTTTTTATAATCAAGTAGGAATCTTTCAATAAATGCATATTTGCTAGTTGCAAAACTAGTGGTGATGGTTGTTTGCATCTGTGGCAACTAGTTGAAGCAGCTTACCCATTGACCATCTTACCCATCTGTTTAAAAAAAACTAAAGTTCTGCACTCTTCAGGATTATTAAGGAGACAAATGCACTTAAATGCCACAATTTTGAAATTTCCACACTATGGTGACCTTCAAAATGAAATACAAATCTGAAGTTTGTTTAATTAAGCGCCATTTGGCATGCCCAGTCTTTGTTTACTGCCAGGAATTCTTCAGCCATCTACATACAAGATATAGAGAATTAAAACAATTACAGAAGCTATCTTTTCATAGGCAAGGAAACAGATAAAGGGTAAAGACACAGATTAAAGCTCTCAGAAGCAGGTACAATATCAATTGCCATCAAAGAAGGATCTCCTGAGGTTCCGTATGTTAAGTATTACCTGGATTTCTGGTACTGTTTTAAAGTTACATTATAAATGCTAGTAGGCTGCATATGTACACAGCAATGAGGGTTCATTGAAGAAATAATGTAAATATTGAAGGAAGGATTCTTTCATCTTTACTTAGAGAAAACTGCCAATTACATTACTAGGAAAGAACATACAGGTTTATTTAAGGACTAAGGATAAAGATTATCAGTCCACATGGCTGAGAAACTTACTTTCAGCAGAGGACAGGTTCAAAGAAAAAGCAATCAAGAAGAATAGATCTGGTTAGAAGAGAAACCTTCAAGTCACAACAAAAAAGTAGTACCTTTGGTAAAGCAAAGGGCTTGCTTAGAATGCCATCCAAAACTGAAAAAAACACCCACAACAAACAAATTTTAACAAAAACCACACCAAACAAAAGGGTGTGAAAGTGACAGATCTTCAAGCCAAACAGAATCTCAATTAGTTGCAGGTATATGTCTACGTCATACTTCAACTTTAGGCAATAATGATAATATAGATTCCTCTATGTTAACTTTTCCCTGTACTATTTAACTAGGAAGTGAATGTACAGGATTAAGAAAAACTACAGGAGAAGAAGGCTGTGAAATGAAATACAAGCAGGCAGAGTATAGTTCAGTCGCATTCCAATAACACAACAGAACAGTTAGCAAGATTCTGTTAGGACAAAAAATGCTTTCATGATTGGTACAAAGTGCACTTACCTAATTCATGCTGTCCTTCAGTCTGCTGGGAAATATTTAGTAGAAGTACAAACTGAAAAATGCAAAACTTTTTAAGTGACATCTTGGAGAGTCTAAAAATCAAACTACCCACAGCTGAAAATTCTTGTCATCAGAGATGTAATTCACAAAGCCTGTTTGATAGGTGGAAAGCAAATGTTAGTTCTCAATTGAGTACTTGATTCACAACCTTTTACTCTAACACACTTGACTCTTTCATACTGCAGTGCTTCATGAAATCCTGTCCTGGAATTTATGAAGAATGGCAAAGCCCTGATTTTTGCCAGAACTTTGTTTAAAAATTTGTTTTAGTGCACTTAAGATTTTTGTTGTTTTTTTTTTTTCATTGAATTGTAATAACGCACTTACTCAGGAAAGAAAACACCTCTATTTATTCAAAAAGATTCACAGAATGCTTTGTTAATTGAGAGATGGAATTGATTGGTCGTTCTTTGGGGTTAAATAATTAGATAAAATGATAATTTAATGCTATAGGGAACAATCCTTTACTGACTCCCTGAGGGACAGACTAGATGGCCTAACTGGTCTTCTGTGTTTCCCTTTTCTCTGTTTCAATGTAGCTCTCTAAGACTAATATGATATATTTTATATAAAGAGGGATTAAAATTTATTCTGTAGAGTAGCCAATAGAAAGGCTACAGAATATATTGTAAAGGCATATTTCTGACTTTGCTATGCCTGAAAGTATGCGGGGTTTACTAGCCAAGATGTAAAAATTGAGAGTATCTGTTCAAACAATTCAGAAATTCAATGCACTGCAGGATCTCCTCACTTCACTCTACAAAACAGAAATCACAGGAGCATTTGTCAGAATCTGATGGTTATGTGTCTGCATGCTTTGTTCTCTCAGCTGAATGTGGAATAGTCCACATAATGAGATAAAGAGCTGAAGGCTTAACTTAAAAACAAGAAAAAAGAGAGTCTTTTTCAGCAATAACATCCCTACTAATTTGTGGTCAGTTTCTCCAGTCATCAGCCCATAGACAGTCATTTCAAAATTTCAATGCTACAATGGCTTTCAAGAAAGGGTAAACAGTATTTGGAAAGGTAGATCTATATATCCCAGACTAGAGAAAAAGAGCAGGAAAAAATTCAATAAAAATAGAAAAGTAAGAACTAGACAAGAAGGCAGAGGACAATTTTTCATACCAGTACATGGAAGTAAGAGCTCAGTGTAAGGTAAAAACTACAGATTAAAACTTTTCTAAATTTACTCTTAAAAAATCACAATCTAATTGTTATTTATTATGCATTTCCAAGTTTCAATAAAAATGGCTTAATGTGAAAAGAGACTTTAATGTGTTACACTTACATAAAGAAGATACTGCATTATTTTGTAAAAAAATATAAAATGTGTCTCAAAAAATATATGAATTAATATTGTTTTTCTTAACGTGAAAAATGCCATTTTGGAAATTTTTCTGAATCTGTATTCATTAACCACAGATGGATTCTCATTTGTCCTACCACAGAAAAGATGGCAAAAAAAGGTTCTTTTTTTGTGATCTCTATATTGGTATTCACTGCTGGTCTCACTCTAAGCACATTAAACTGATTAGCAATGTTTATTGACATAATAGTTGCAGATCAGGACACATGTTCAGAAACATGTCTTATTAATGGGAATTATTTGTGCACTGCCACAAGGACTCATAAAGTTAAAGCCTCACGGCTTGCTCCTCCATTATTGCAGCAATATGAGAAATGTCTCATTTTTAAACTGCTATCTGCTTCCCTGGAAGCTTTTAGAACATTTTAACAGTACTAATAGCACCTGATTCCACCCCCACTTGCCCCCTGCCCCTTTTTAGTAAACAGAAGAATAAAGAAAACATAACTGCTGTAACAAAAACATCCTATTTTGAAATAAGCTTTGAGGGCAACTAGGAAAAGACAGGTGTTTGGATTTATCTCTGATTAATAAAATAAGTAGAGAGGAAGATAAGCTCCCTATCTGAGCTCATTGTGTGATCAGGGCAATCCACTTACTCCATGTGGCATCTGTTGCATGATGTGTAGAGGCGACTCTCCCCTTGAACATCCAACCCAACACAGGTAGTTGGGGTGCTAGGAGAAGCTGTGCTTCAGTACCAATT
>NW_008650868.1:0-12598 GCF_000695815.1 Acanthisitta chloris
AACTACATAAGCAATTTGTCTCTACTTGGTGTGTTAGCTAAAAAATGAAGGTGTGAACTACTTTGAACAGGTTGTTGGTACTGATTTTAGAGAACTTTTAAAATTGCAGCTGTTTAGAACATTTAACAATTAATTAATGATCGCATCACAATAACTGGGAAGGCAGAACAGAACTATGTAGAATAATTTTTCTTCTTTATTGGAATCATGCTCAGAATGGTAGATGTTTTAGTTTAGTAAAAATAGCATATCTTCTTTCTGCACCTTTTCTAAAAGTTCAGAATGATTTGCTCTCACAGACTCTTTCCACCCCTCAAACGAGATAGAAAGAAGCAGCACAACTATGCACATGAAGGGCCAATATGAGACCTCACTTCTTTGGAAGGGCATACATTTACAGGTGTCACTCCATTCTGCCACACATCACTTAAAGCTTTCATGCAACAACTCTTGATTTTGTTGTTCTGCTAATATGGAAATTTGAAGACCTGACCTCTTTCATATATCTTTTTTGGTCCCACTTTTCTTTTCATGCAGGGGTTCATACACATCTGACACTTTCTTTAAATAGGCAGCCTGGCACTAAATGAATTAAAATTCTACTATCATTTAATTCTAGCTCTGCAGATTCTTCATTTGGAATTTGAAGAATTTAGTACTAGAGACCCAACCCAAGACTTCAGGCATGTGTTGTAGTATTTGAGGGTAGGGCATGTATTACAGTATTTTAGTAAGGAAAAGGTATTTGGAAAGGAAAAGATGCTCTAGGGAATAATCCAGTGTTGCAAAAAGAATAGACTAAAATGTTTCATAGGTTTCCTTTTCACACATTGTTAAAATAATATGAATACTGAATAACACAACTTCCACTATCTAGTCTGGTTTTTATAATAAACAGGTTGATTTAAAAAAAATTATAAAAAAGCAACTGAAAAGGACAGGTATGTGTCACCATAAGGGCACTCTGTGTCACAAAGCAAGTATGCCTTAGCGCTAGCCAAAACAGCCACCCACTCAGAGTACTGAAGGGTAGGCATGCTGTTATGACCCAGATTCAAATGGTGAGAGTAGGAGTGAGAAAATGAAAGTGTTAATAATACTTACAGCACAGAGCTAATGGGAGGGGAATTTCTGGGATTCCCCTTTCATTCCCAGTCTCTCTCAAAAGAAAACTACAGAGTTCCCTCTGGAAAAAAGATGTCTTTGGCTTATCACCAAATGTTGATTATTTAAGCTGAATGATACACAGAAGAACTGTGTATCTGTCCTGACTGCAAATATATGTCTGAGTACTGAAGCAGGATAGATGAACTGAGAGGTATAAAACATCTGAGGATTTGAAACTTTGACTAGTGCTGAAACACTTTTTGAAAATGGAAAAAGATTTGTAATTTAATATACTGACATACTTCTTTGTTTTGCTGCAGCAGACATAAGTTTGAAAGACAATAAATCTGTTGCAGCCATCAACACCAAACCCAGCAGCTTGCTCCACCAAATAGCTTGAACAATGGCATTTTGGAGAGGATAGAGCATATGCTTACCATATTGCTGCAAAAACTCCTTTTTCTTACTCCTTCTTGTGCCTAATTCAGGTCATTCTTATTAGAACAAGCATTGTTATGTTGCTGAAGTGTTTAATATTTTATGTTTTACAAAAATATTAGGAAGCCTTCCAACTCAGATAGGCTTGGCATCACATTAAACACTAAATGTGATTAAAGAAGAGTTAACATTAGCAAATTCAATTGTTTTACAGTAGTTGCTTTTTTTAGTTTTTAATTAAGTTTAAAAATTAAGTAATTAAAGCTTGATCAGACTCTAGCAGCTCCTATATTGAACAGCACTGATAGATGTAAATTACTTGACCCATTGCAAGTGGGTTACTTGTAGGTAGGACATGAGGATTGCAGCATCAAGCTCTGTTAAAAATTCTGTGCCTCAGGAAGTCCTGTATTCAATGCATTTTCACATAGTAAGTGTAGAACAGTAAAGATAATCTTGTGGTAGTTCTCCCTTCAACTTGTTCAAACTTAAGTGGGTTACAGGGCTACCACTATGTTTTTCTGTTAATGTTTTCTTCCTTTGATGTAGGCAGCTTTTCAGTTGGAAAGAATGAGAATCATAGAGTCATCAAATTGTTTAGGTTGGAAGAGACCTGTAAGGTCATAAAATCCAACCGTCAACCCAGCACTGCCAAGTCCAGCACTAAACCATGTCCCCAGGTGCTACATCTGCACATCTTTTCAATACCATGGATGGCAACTCCACCACTTTGCTGAGCAGTCTATTCTAATACTTAGCAACCCTTTCAGTGAAGAAATTTTTCCTAGTAACCAGTCTAAAGGTCTACTTGCACAACTTGAGGCCATTTCCTCTTCTGCTATCAATTGTTACCTGGGAGAAGAGACCAACTCCCACCTTGCTACAGCTTCTTGTCAGATAATTGTAGAGAGCAATAAGGTCTCCCCTGAGCTTGCTTTCTCCAGGCTAAACACCCCCAGCTCCCTCAGCTGCTCTTCATAACATTTGTTCTCTAGACCCTTCACCAGCTTTGTTGACCTCCTCTGGACATGCTCCTGCACCTCAATGTCCTTCTTGTAGTTGGGGCCCAAACCTGAACACAGGACTCAAGGTGTGGCCTCACCAGTGCTGAGTACAGGGGGATAATCACTGTCCTAGTCCTGCTGGCCACACTGTTTTTAATACAAGCCAGGATGCCATTGGCCTTCTTGACCACCTGTACACACTGTCAGCTCATGTTCAGCTGCTGTCGACCAGCACCCCCAGGTCCTTTTCCACCAGGTGACGGTGACTTCCCAGCCACTCTCCCCCAAGGCTGCACCATTGCATGGGGTTGTTATGACCCAAGTGCAGGACCTAGCATGTCATCTTTGTGGAACCTCACACAGTTGGCCTCAGTCCATTGATCCCACCTGTCCAGATCCCTCTGCAGTGCCTTCCTACCCTCTAGCAGATGATCAACACCCCTGCCCAACTTGGTGTCATCTGCAAACTGACTGGGGGTGCACTCAATCCCCTTGTCCAGATCATTGATAAAGATATTAAACAGGATTGGCCCCAGTACTGAGTCCTGAGGGACAGCACTTATGACCAAAAACCAAGTGGATGCAGCACCATTCACCATCACTCTCTGGGCCTGGACATCCAGCCAGTTTTTTTACCCAACAAGCAGTGCATCTGTTCAAGTCATGAGTAACCAGTTTCTCCCAGAAAATGTTGCAGGAAATTATGTCAAAGGCATTACTAAAGTCCAGGTAGACAACATCCACACCCTTTCTTTCACCCACTAAGTCAGTCACCTTGTCACAGAAAGAGATCAGGTTGGCATTGGTGAGGCCATACCTCAAGTACTATGTTCAGTTTTGGGCCCCTCACTTTAAAAAGGACGTTGAAGCACTGGAGGGAGTCCAGCCAACTGCAATGATGCTCATAAAAAGTCTATAAAACATGTCCTATGAGGAAGGGCTGAGTGAATTGGGTTTGTTTATCCTTGAGAAGAGATGACTCAAGGGTGATCTCATCACTCTCTACAACTGCCTGAAAGGGCAGAAGAGACCATATCCAACCTCCCTTTCAGGCAGTTGTAGAGAGGTTGGGAATGGTCTCTTCTGCCATGCATGCAATGAGAGGAATGGTCATAAACTGAGACGGAGACATTCAGATTGGATGGTAGGAAAAATATTTTTCACTGTCAGGGTGGTCAGGCACTGGAATAGACTGCCCAGGGAGGTGGTGGAGTCACCATCCCTGGAAGTGTGTAAGAGGCATCTGGATCTGATGCTGGAGGATATGGTTTAGGGTTTAGGGGTCACAGCAGAGTGGCAGACTAGTGGTTGGACTTGATGATCTTAGAGGTCTCCTCCGACCTCTATGATTCTATGATTCTTCCAGACCATGTTGTAGATGGACATTACATTTACCAGCTTCCAGTCAACTGGAACCTCCTCGGTTAGCCAAGACTGCTGGGAAAGATTGAAAGTGGCTCAATGAGCACTTCTGCCAGCTTCCTCAGTACTCTTGGATGGATCCTATCTGGTCCCATAGACTTGTATATGTCTAAGTGGTGAAGGAGGTCACTAGCCATTTCCCCTTGGCAGCTTCATTCTACTCCCTGTCCTCAGCTTCCAGCTCAGGGGGCTGGGTACCTGGAGAACAACTGATTGTGCTATTAAAATCTGAGCCAAAGAAGGCATTAAGTGCCTCAGCCTCTTCCTCCTCCTTTGTCACTATGTTTCCCCCTGCATTCCATATAGGATAGTTATTCTTCTTAGCCCTCCTTTTGTTGCTGATGTATTTATAGAAACGTTTTCTATTGTTTTTAATGGTAGTAGCCAGATAAAGTTCTAATTGGGTTTTGGCCATTCTAATTTTCTCCCTGCATAACCTCACAACATTCTTGTAGTCCCCGTGAGTTGTCTGCCCCTTTTTACAAAGGTCCTAAGCTCTCCTTTTTTTGCTAACTATCAGTTCTCTATTCAGCCAGGTCAGTCTTCTCCCCTGCTGTCTCATCTTTTGGCATATGGGGACAGCCTGCTCATGCATCTTTAGGATTTCCTTCTTGCAGAATGTCCAGTCTTCCTGGACTCTTTGCCCTTCAGGCCTGTCTCCTAAGGGGCTCTGTCAACCAGGCTTATAAACAGGCCAAAGTCTGCTCTCTGGAAGTCCAAGTTAGCAGTTCTGCTGACCCCACTCCTAACTTCCAGGAGAGTCAAAAATTATCATTTTGTGATCTTTGCGCCCAAGGCAGCCTCCAACCACCATATCACCTATGAGTCTTTCTCTGTTCACAGAACAAGAAATGTCAGTATGTGATTGCTTGCTTACAATATTTAGAATTACTTCAATAAAGATGACTTCTGTGCAAAATAGAGATGACTTATTTACATTATCAGTTCTGCTTGCAGAGAGATTCCCCTAAGGTAGAGCATAAATGAATTAAAAGCAGGGCTCAAGGCGGACTCCCTAGCCTGCCTTCTTCTGAAGCTTTCAGTGTTTGCAGGAGAGGGTGATGGAAGGTTGAAGAGAAGGAACAGATTACGTCCTTTTGTGATAGCTCTTGTGAAGGCTTTTTCTCCTAGTGACTGAGCGCAGATATTGAAAGTCTGTTCTATCTCCCAAATGTCTGGTGTCAACATCAGATGTCATCCTTAGCAGCAGCAGCAGCAGCCGCTGTGACAGGAAAAGGCAAACAGTGGAAGACATAGCCAAAATTTTGAAGTCCCTGCTTCCCTCCTCAGGGCTAACAAAGCGTGCAGAGACCTATATTCTGAACTTGGGATGCAGCTGTTAAAAGCACTTCAGTTTTCCAACCTGTGTCTCTGGGAAACTTAATGATTGCAAGTGGTTCAGACAAGTCTGGGTTTTGAAGCAAAGCAAAAGACTGGATTCTAAAAGTCTGAAAGTGTAACAACTGACTAAGAATGGCAGAATTTCACACCTCTTATTTCAGATTTTCAAAACAGACAAAATAATGTGCCTGGTATTTTAACCCAGCTTTGTTTTTAATAAAATAAAGTATATGGCAAAATAAAACTATATGGATGGAATTAAATAAGCCATACAACATATCCCAGAAACCACAAAAAATTGCATCTGAATAGAAATTTTTATTCTAAGGGGCAGTTTGAAAAGTATTCACTTCACATAAAGGCTGTTTATTAGTCTCATCATATTTCCTGGTACAATGGAAATGTTAGAAATATATAGCAGTATTCAAAAACATTTTAAAATTACCCTTATCCAAGAACTGGAATGAGTTGCCTTACAGTAGGTTGTCATGCTGTTTCTTTTTGTTCTTTTTTTTTCAACTGCCATCTGTGCTCCAGAATTTAGGTTTTCATTAAAGCAAAAATCAGCTGTAAGGATTTCAGTCTCACTGACATTAAAACCCCTTGGAACTTGATCATATACTTACAAATAAAAACTCTGAAATTCCAGCCCCTTCTTTTCCAGTTTGTATGTGACCCTCATCTGTTTAAAATCTGGGCAGTGCTAGAGCTGTATGGAGTCATTGGGAGGCACAAACTGAAACCAAATACTGAGCATTGTAATGAAGCTCTTTTACCCCTCTGCAAGCTTGCAATTGCACCTCTGAGAAGTCAGAAATATACCATTATTCTCAATGCATTATCAACCTGAAGATTAATTTGTCAACTTCATTAGCCATTTCACTGTTTATTGAAATGTGTGACTTTAGGTGTATGGAGAAAGGCACAGGTTGCTCTATGCAGTAAACATGAGTAACTGGAGAGATCACTTACCACCAGCCTGAATAGATAAAGACATAATCTGAATAATCCTGTGATAACCCTTAAAATATGTCCATTTTAAATTCATTGGGTTGGTTTTGTGAGTGGGTTTTTGGGAACAACACGGCATTTTTCTCATCTTTGTGTTTGTATCATTTTGAATTGTAAAGAACTCAGGTGAAAAAAACCCAAACCCGTATTAATAGTAAATGTTACTATTTCCATTGATACCATTATCTAAAATGTTGAGGGGACTTATTACTGGTTCAAATAGTGGTTTTATTAGTGGTTTTGTGCTTCACATGAAAGTGGCCACCTGGTTGCGTTGGTATCGTCATATCTCCATCTTATCAGTGGTGCACAGGATGTGATGCCACCATGAATCTTTACAAGACTAAATGTAGATTGAGAAACAAAATTGAGAAATAAAATTGCCTTCCCTCCTCTCTGCCTTGATTTTTTTTTGGGGGGGGATGGTAGGATTATTTCACCCATTTAAATCAAAATTATTTGTATTTTGTTTGTTAATGTTGGTTTCCTGTAGGAAAACACAGTTTTCTTACTGTTCCAAGAAGCTTTTAAAAATAGCATTGACAAAAACAGACTCAGTATAACCTCATGAAAATGAGAGCCTTTTGAATATTCTGAAAGTTTGCATTATGAACTTGTTTCCTCTCTTTCTGGATAGCACTATCCATTGGATCTCTCAAATAATTCTGTTCTGAACTTCTGGGATTTAGGGAGGCAGGAAGGAAGGGCTTTATTCAGAGTACTAACCAGGCATGACCTGATTTAATTTAATTCATGTAGCTAGATTAATATTTTCACAGCCCTCAAAAAATATAAGGTGCAGTATAATTGCTGAGTGCAATATAATCGTTAATTATTTGACTTCAGGAAACATAAAAACAGCAGTGTGCTCACCTTCTTCATCTGCAGGAAACACCAGAAATCACAAGATTAAAAATACGCTGTATGTATAGGCCAGTTAGCAGGAAAAAAATGGTGTGTGGGAGAAATCCTGGTATTCTGAGGCACAACTCTGCTCAAACACAGTGTTTCATTGGAGATTTGTGTGACACTTCAAGGTAAAATGCTTATTGGTGAATTTCATGTTGCCTTCCAAATGGGCAATACCAGTTCTGCAGGTATTAGTTAAAGTGAAAGGAGGCAAGGCAGGTTGAAAACTGTTCAAAAGTTTGGTTTTCTTTTACTAATGCAACACAGAATGATGCAACACTGGTAAAGGGAAAAAAGAGAGCTTTGTGAGCAGAAGAACCAGTGGCTTGGCCAAGTGGTGATACAGTTCATGCATTTTGAAGTAAATTCCTTAGCAACTGGTATAACTGGTGAGTGATATTATCCTGAATTGGTGTCTTTTGAATTGTCAGTGGAACAGAATGAAAAATTGTGGTGCCAGCTGCATGCTGCAGCTGCAGTTCTTCATGAGGTTAGGTCTAACCTCTTGCCAAATGAAGACTAGAGAGATGACAGAGGCTTAAACCTCCTGATCCTTCTTGCTAACCTGCGGCAGAGATGTCTTAGGGTGCAACGCTGATTCTGTTAAATCAGTGCCAAAGCTCCAGCTGACAACAGGAGCTGGGTTTCATCCTTTTTTTTTTTTTAAACCTTAGTAAAGTAGACACCATGGGTGCACTTAGGCATCTTTGTGAGAATCACACTTTGTTGTGGCTGTGTCTGGGCAACATTTAATCAACATGGAACTGCACTTTTTACCTCGCATCAACACACCCTTCTTGTGTCAGATCCATGTGTTGTCTCCCAGTTTCCCTGCAATGCAGCTGTGACAGAGCTCATGTGCTATGAGAAAGTCAGAACTTGCTCTCCTGTGGGTCTCCTGTGAGGATTCTGATCCATGGAAATGGAAGGAGTCTGCAGACCATACTCATGACTGTGCCATGGGAAGGTGTTTCAGTCTCTGTGCACTGTGGGCATGGACAGACACAGAGTCTTGTTACCATAGTTGCTCTGGTCTCCAAAGGGTTTTTTCAGGTTTCAGCTCATGAGTATTTGCAGGACAGAAAGAGGTGATATCAAATGATACTCAGAAAAGGTTTGTTCCTCATAGAGACACACCAGTGCAAAATCAAATAGCAAAGAAAAGCTGTTTTCATATAGCTGTTATAACAGAGAGTTATCATTTCACAGTACAAAATCCCTATGAAATTTCCAGGCCTTATATTAATTTGCTTTATATCACACAGAATAGTTTGCACCAGAACAAAATTAACCACTTGGTGTTTTGAAAAGAATGGTACATATTACTTATTTGTGGGTTTCATGTTGGTGACATTTTTTTTCTGATATTGAAGATAGTCTCATATGCAAAACTTCACCCACAACAAATGACTCAGACCTAATAAAGCAACCCCAGTGAGAAAGCTGCTTGGTAAATGACAATCTGGCAAGGACATACTGATTTCACAGAGAAAGCAGTTTGAATACATCTCATATGACTCATGATACCATTCACCGTCTCTCTACTGAGTCTAGCATGTGTACAATATAAAAACAAGTTATTCTGCAAAGCCTATATGTGTCTGAGAGATATTTAGCAGCACACTTACAAATCAGGTGGGAATCTCTTCAGCTAAATTACCTTTGTTACCTTGTAGCTTGTCTCCCCTTCAAAGATTAATGCAAATCCAACACAAAGTACAAGGATATTCAGCTGTTAATTTGTAAGTTTACATTAGGTCTGGTCATCCTTATACCATTTGTGGAAACTTCATAGCTACTCACAACTGTTTTGTGTTACAGTAATACCCTTGCAGATTACTGCATTTATGGGAGGAACCAACAGGGCAAGTAGCTAGAGCACTATGTTTCTGATGGGTTTAGCAAAGTGTGATATTCAGGGGAGTTTTAGATAATCATTTCTGGTTTTTAATGTACAATGAGGCTTAGAATATTTAACTGTTACTGTAGGGATATTTATGATGAAAAAAACCCCTTAAATATAACTGTCTTATATGCAAAATGCTTAAATGTAGGTGGATTGACAAATTATTCAGATCAAATATCTATTATTAGGTGGCCTATATGCCACCTAGTAACCAAGATAGATCAGAAGACACAAACCAGAAATGACTGACTGAACAATCCCATATTAAAGAAATTAGAATTTAAGTGATAATTTAACAAGGAAACAAACAAAAAAACCCTGAGCTTTAATTATGCTGATACAGAAATACTATGGAGAGTTATTTGAGAGAAAGAAAAGTGAGCATTACAAGAGTAGACATTCTTTGAAATTTCTTTGAGAAATATACAAAGCAGAGATAATCAAACTCATAGCACAGGTAGGGAACTTACATGTCAGTTCTGGAAGACATTCTGCATTTTCAGAGACAAAGGTTTCTAATGTAGTGATTAGAAAATCATTTGAGTTCACTCTAGGTTTAAGTGGATGGGTTTACTTATAATTTATATTAAATATATACAAATTAGTAATGTGATGAAAATACCTAAATCTTCAGGCAGATAAATATGCCAGTCATATCAAATATGGCTATCACAGCAGCTCTTTTAAATTCAAATAGGAAAAACCTGCCTATTTGTATGAAAGACAGAATGTGTTAAAGATAAAAAAATAGCAGAATAGTTTAACTCTTATTGAAACCATTAAATGTAAGTACTTTTCTATATAATCAAGTGTATAGCTAGAGAGTTAAACTCCAGTGGGTATGTCAGTTCAGTTATTGCTTAAAACAAGAAGTATAAGTTACTGTGCAAGAAACAGAAGTCCTACTTCTATGCTGACTCTCTTTAGTTCTTTCCTACTGAATTTCCTTGGGATGTGACTGATACAATCCCAGTTGCAGGGAAGCAATACCAGCAATGACACAGTTCAAAGAGAGTTGAATTATAAACCAAGAAAAAAGAAATGCCAGTTGGCCAAACACAGGAAGTATAATTCTGTCAGTTTGTTAGTCATCATGTCTGTCACAAATTAAAGTAGTATAAAGACAGTCTGTTGTTTTAAGCTCCTGAATATATTGAAGTATTTCTTCCATAGATAATGTTGAAATGGCTCTCTGCTATGTTGATGGTGGCATTTTCCTTTGATTTTTTTCATATTTCACATGCAGGTTCATTGTTTTATGTTCCAGATTTGATCACAAAGAACAAACATCTAAGCATGCCCATCTAGCAGTTAGTTGTCCAGGCCATGTTGCCCTATCTGACTTACAGGACTGTCAGAGAAAATAGTTGCAGAATATAAGTGACATTAATAATAGCACAGGTACTACTTCTATCCTTGCTAAGAGGTCTGTTCCTTGTCATAAATGGAAATTAGGTTGGCCTGACCTGATTTAATCTTTACAAATGTACACTAGCTACTGCTTTTCTCTTTATTAGATCCTGGGCTTATAAATATCATATGTGATTATTAGTTGTGCTGAGGTAGGCTGGCCAGCTGCTGTATGATTGTGTGGCTATATTCACAGAATCACAGAATACTCAGAGTTGGAAGGAATGTATGAGGATCATCGAGTTCAACTCTTGGCCCTGCACAGGACACCCCCAAGAATCACACCATGTGCCTGAGAGCACTGCCCAAGCATTTATTGAACTCTGTCAGGCTTGGTGCTGTGACCACTTCCTTGGGGAGCCTGTTCCAGTGCCCAGCCACCCTTTCTGGCTGAAGAACCATTTTCTAATATCTGAGCTAAACCTACCCTGACACCACTTCAGACCATTCCCTCAGGTCCTGACACTGGTTGCCAGAGAGATGTCAGTGCTTGCCTCTCCACTTCCCCTTGTGAGGAAGTTTATACAGTGATGAGGTCTCCCTTCAGTCTCCTTTTCTCCAAGTTGAATAGACTAAGTGACCTCAGCTGCTCCTCATATGGCTTCCCCTCAAGGCTCTTCACCATCTTTGTTGCCCTCCTTTGGATGCTCTCTAATAGCTTTATATCCTTTTTGTATTGTGGTGCCCCAAACTGCACACAGGACTTGAGGTAAGATTGCAGCAGCACAGAGTAGAGCGGGTTGCCAATGCCTTACCCGATGTGCCCCAGGACACAGTTGGCTCTTCTGGCTGCCAGGGCACACTGTTGGTTCATATTCAACTTGCCTTCTATGAGGACCCCCAGGTCCCTTTCCACAGCACTACTTCCCAGCATCTCATTCCCCAGTTTATAGGTTCATCCACGGTTGTCCCATCCCAGGTACAGAATGCGGCACTTGCCCTTGTTAAAATACATTCAGTTGGTGATTGCCCAGCTGTCTAAGGGCTTTCTGCAGGGCCTCTCTTCCTTCAAGGGAGTCAACAGAGAGTCAAGGGAGTCAACAATTTTATGTCATCTACATGGTGCCAGATGAAGTTTGGACTGGCCTGTTCTCCTCCTTTTACATCATTTGCTTGTTCCTTTTTTCTTGCATGACATCAGTGTCTACACAGCCACAGACCAAGTAAAATTAAGGATTTGTTCTAGAATAACTAATACAGCTCTGAGAAAAGGAGTAGAGAGGGAGGTGGGAAGAGTTTTCAGGCAAATCAGTTCCTTGACCTGGCTTACCATACCCCTGCAAAAATACCAGTGCTAGCACTAGGGAGATGTCCAGCTGTGTGGGACAAAGTATGAGTGCCCTGCCCATTGACTGCTTACACATACGTTGGGTCAAAATAATTATCAGTTCTTTCTCGCTGTGCAAGCCAGCATTGTGACTACTTATTTCCAGCCTTTTAGAACTCCTTGTATCCTTGAGGTTGTAAAAAATAATTGCTAGTGGCTTCAATTTACTTCATTCAGTTCCCTATGAAATACAGGCCATAGTAAATTTCACCAGGTGTATACAATTTAGAAATCACTAACTTATCGAAGTAATATCTAACTTACTCTCTTTCTTTCCTAGCCTGAGTTTTTGCTTTACATCACTGCACTAGTTCTCTGTCCATTGCTAACCTCCTGAGGCTGCAGTTGCATGTTTGTTGACTAAATAGTATTCCTGTCCTAGTTGCTCTGGTGTTTGTCATAGGACATCACCCTCCAAGTTGTGCTGGTGCAAGTGGTTGGGAGTCAGCTTGTGGATTAAACCAGGGAGTTGATCCAACTTGAAAAAGTCATGCTTTATTAATTGTTTTATTTTAACCCCAAATCCCTGAGGGGACAGAAAGACAGTGAAAACAAGCTGGGATTTGGGAATACCTTAAGCCACTGACCACTTTCTATTGTGAAAACATGACCCTGCAAAGCCTTCAGCAAAACAGCTTCAGACTTACATGATTGCAGCTGAGATTAAAATCTGGCCTTGATGTATCAACCATCTGCTTCCATCCCAATAAAAGAGACTCAGCA
>NW_008650868.1:12614-15074 GCF_000695815.1 Acanthisitta chloris
TGAGAACAGTGGTTTCATTCCTGTAGTTATATATCACAAATAACTCTACTGTTGGTGTTGGAGATATTTTCTTGTTTATTTCAGTGTATATTGTTTAGGAAAATACTCTCCAGAAAATGAAAGAGTGAAAGGCGTGCTTTGAAAGAGTCACTGATTTTAGTCTCTCCGGGTTTACACCAGCATAACTCCAGTGGAGACCTCTCTATTCGTGGTTTCATTCCTGTAGTTATATATCACAAATAACTCTACTGTTGGTGTTGGAGATATTTTCTTGTTTATTTCAGTGTATATTGTTTAGGAAAATACTCTCCAGAAAATGAAAGAGTGAAAGGCGTGCTTTGAAAGAGTCACTGATTTTAGTCTCTCCGGGTTTACACCAGCATAACTCCAGTGGAGACCTCTCTATTCATACAAGTCTGGCTCAGAATATACCTTTCTTTTTTAAGTAATATGAAATTTATATATTTTTGTCTCAACAGCTTTCAAGGAGTGTACCTCACCACTGCTATCTTTGTAGTCCTAATTAAATGTGACATTTTTTCAATCCTTGAATTTTGCCCATCTCTGAAGTGACCTGCATAGGGAGTGTATTAAATCTGTGAAGGAAAGAACCACACAGATGCCTGTACTTTTATTTTCTGCTAATCCATTTAAAAACATAAAAAATAGAAATGAAAATACATACAATGAGATTAATTTCAACCAAAATTATCCACACTTGGAGATATCATCTTGCTGACCGTTGTGTTTGTTAGCAGTTACAGAAAAAGCTTTACTCTTAAAAATATGGTTAAGCATTTTGACTAGGTTGCTGAATTTTCTGCTATTCTTTTTATCTGTTTCTATTAATTTTGTCTGGCAGTGCCACCCATGGATTAATGTTGCCACCAGTATGATGAAGCACACACTTCATCTGCTTGGTAAGAATTAAACGAACTTGGAACTAGTGTCTATAACACATGCTGGAAGAAAATGTTACATATCTGTTGACTTAATAGCTATAAGAATATGGCAAAAGATCAGAGAGATGAAATTCCCTATTCATTTGTGTACATCTCTGGGCCCATGTTTCCACTAAAGATGGCACAATTTGGAATGCCTTGGAAAAAGTTTTGTCTTCTTGCCTGATTTGCATCCCTCTTCAAACTTGTGCACAGCATAGCATGTATTTGTTCAGTATACATTTGTTCTAATACTGTCTTACTTTTTGTCACACCGTTCCCCCTCACCTCGTATCACAGTCCTGATTTTGCCTCCATTTTAATCTTGAACCTTCCTCCTGCTGTAGAGTAGATTTGCATATCAAGTTAATTAATGAATAATCAGAGAAAGAACATCAGTTTTTTTGGAGTCTCTGCTTTGGAACCCAAATATTGGGGATATTAACAGATGCTCCTCTCCTTACATCTTCTCCTCCTGAACCATGAACTACTCTTGCCACCTCCTCCTTCTGCATGACCACACAGGAAAAAATCTGTCTTCCTTGCAGGCTGAGCTTCAGCCTCTCTGCTTCTGCAACTTAAGCTAGCATATCCTTCTCAAGCTTAAGAATTTACAGGCCTGATTCTCCACTTGATTTCCTAAACGTTACTATCAGCAGAGCTGGCTTCTTCCTTCTTCATACACCAAGGCAGATTCTACATTAAATCCCTGCATGTCATTCAAGGACTGATACTGCCCAGATCTCATTCTGAAGGAGGAAACTTCACATGGGAGCACATGTAACATCATACAGTGCTGAAAGGAGATACCTCTAGTTAGTCTGTTAATACACAGACAATTTGTTGGTGGGGTTTTTTCTCAAATACCTCCTCGTACATTGTAAATCACTACTGTTTTCAGGGGCTTTCTTCATATTTTTTTGTGAGTCATGACTTGCAGTTCATCTCTGCAATCCAAAGAATGGAAAAGCTACAAATATTTTATTTTGTATTCATCAGCATGTGTAGTGGGTACATATTTTACCTATGTGCTGTAGTTCTTTCCGACAGCTCCAGGGAATTTCCCAGTAGATGTGTGTGAGCTAATGGGAATTTTGGTGTTCTCACCATTTCTGAGGGTCTAAGTGCGTTCATACTACAATCAGGTCTTTAACCATGAGTCAATGGTGTGTTGATGAAGGCTAGCCCAATACCATGTTAGTAAAATAGTGGGTAGCAGGTTGAGGAAAATGACTGTCCCCTACTATTTAGTACCTGTGAGATCACTTCTGGAAGTTGATTTACATTCTGAGGCACTGTGGTACAAGAAAAGTACTGACATATGTGGGCTCTATACTTCATTCCAGTATGCATCTTACCAGTGTATACAAAAACCTGAAGGGAAGGTGCAAAGAGAACACAGCCAGGCTCTTTCCACTGGTTCCCAATGACAGGACAAGAGGCAATGGGCACCCACAGAAACACAGCAATGTCCCTTTGAATATAAAGAATAATTTTTTCACTGTGAGGGTGACTGAGC
>NW_008650869.1:0-8332 GCF_000695815.1 Acanthisitta chloris
GGGGTTAAACCACGACACAGACCAAGGGGCAGTGCATGGCAGCTCTGATTTCTGCTGTGTGTGACTAGTGACAGGACCCCAGGGAACAGCTGGAGCTGTGTCAGGGGATAGTTAGGTGGAATATCAGAAAAAGATTCTTTCCCCAGAGGTGTTTGGGCACTGGACCAGTTCCCCAGGCAGTGGTCACAGCCCCAAGCCTGACAGAGCTCAAGGAGTGTTTGGACAATGCTCTCAAGCACAGGGTGGGATTGTTGGGTTGTCCTGTGCAGGGCAGGAGTTGGATTGATAATCCTTGTGGTTCCCTTCCAACTCAGGATGTTCTATCATTCTAAGATAATCACACATGTGCCTGTGTCCTTAGAGAATCTCATTTGCCTTCCACTGGGTTTGCAGAATTGTTTGGGTATTACCTACACACTGTGCTACAGAATAACCTCTATCCATTGGGGAGATAACCACGGTTCCTTTGCTGTTAAAAGGGCATACAAATCCTCTCCTAGAAAAGCTAAATGCAGTCTGAATCCAAGTCAAGGCAACAAGGGGCACTTTAAAGTAAAATCAGGCTGTAGGCTTAGGGATGAAAATCCTTCAGAGAATTTCAATGCAGCAGTTCCTAAGCTTCTGCAAAAACGATGCCATATCATGGTGCTTCTTACATAACTTCAGTATAATTGTTGGGAATAAAGTATAAGCAAACTGTGGAAAAAGAGAAAGGAAATTTCTAGTGATTGTAAGTCCTCTGATATTCTTATAAAAATTATTTGCTTTGTGCCCCTAGAAGTGCCTAAAATGAGGTTTCAAAAACTTTTGTTCTCTGTTGATCTTATAGGAATTAAGCAATGAGGGACATGTCAAAGAGCAATGCTATTTGTGAATAAGTGTGTCTATTTTGTTGAAATATAGCCAACAGAAGCAGAAGGTAATTAGCAAAGAATCTAATCAGTGACATTGCTTTAGTGTGTGTCATTAACACACTTAACTGTCATGCAATTTTTCTGTACTGCCTTTATTGAGACTTCTCAGTAGCACAGTTTAAATGCCACTGCAGTCGTGACAGAGCTTAAAGCAGGATTAACTACTGACCTCAGCTGTGCCACATAACCATTACCTGCTGCATCCTACAGCCCCTGTGCCTTCAGGTACCCAAGGCAAATATGGCAAGGACAGACCTGTAATGGTAGTGGCTGTTCCAATATTACTTTTAATTTGTTAGTACTAGCTGCAGATAAAAACAAATAATACTGTGAATAAGCATAAATCATTAAAAACTGCTATTAGAGGAATAGAGGGAATATCTTCACAGTGACAGAGAATGGGGTTAGGTTAGATATTGGGAAGAAATCCTTCCTTGTGAGGATGGTGAGGCACTGACACAGGTTGCCCAGAGCAGCTGTGGCTGCTCCATCCCTGGGAGTGTTCCAGGCCAGGTTGGATGGGGCTTGGAGCAACCTGGGCTGGTGGAAGGTGTCCCTGCCCATGGCAGGGGCTTGAAATGATGTGATCTTTAAGGTCCCTTCCTGCCCAAACCACTCTATGAATCTATGATTCTGTGATTAAGGACAACACAGCAGAAAGTTGTTTTTGCAATTACTCAAAGGGTCTTACACTTCTACTGCAGTCTGCACCAAACAAGCTGCTCTCCTACACACAACATTGCAGGAATGTGCTGATTGTTGGTAAGGGGAGACAGTAACTAATTGGATAGCAAACTCCTGGATGCTGAGGAGAAAAGAATCAAGCCACAGGAATAAATCTCAAATCCTACAGAAAGATTATGTTATTTCCAGTAATTAAACAGAGCAGAGAGGATTTGATTCTTGAAAGTTCCAGCTAAACCCTCTGTGCAACAGACTCTGTGAACTTCATAGAATGGAATTTATTAATCTCAGAAGGATAACTGCCTGCTATGGTTGTGCTAGGATTGAGCACATATCTTCAGGGAGCCCAATATTTCAAACCAGATAGCTCAGATAATAAGAGATGAGAAGTAATCAGAAGAAATTTCAGCCAGTCTAAATCTGACTGCATGGTGGAAACCTGTGATGAGACAAAGCAAGGGAAAATTACAGGCAAAACTGACAACAGGAAGAAATATAAACAGAAAAAAAAAGGTGAATTATGATTGGCTATTCATGGAAATTTGAATGACAAAAAAATAAAATCAATGCTTCCCTTTAAAAGGTGTAACTTTGGCTGTGGATCCATTGTTACGAAAGCAAAAATGAGAAAGGAAGGCAAATAAAATAATATCAAGTACTTTCTCTTTAATATAAATAATAACTGGATAAATACTGATAGAAGTCAATAAACCTAGAGAATAATCAAATCCAAAATAAAGTCATGAAACCAGATTATAGCAAAAACACTCTATCAAGAATGAAGGATATACTGCTTTCCTTCAGTAAGCCAGAAAGTATTTACTCTCCAAATCAGCACCAGGAAAGAGAGAGATTTATGATGACAGCCTACATGTCTATCTAAAAGGCTTTTATAAAAGAGAAACATTCCCTTCATTTATTTCTTAACTTAGTATACATGGTTGAGGGAAATAAAGTGTAGTTGCAAAGCAAGGAGAAAGGCTGTGTCTCTCTGGTGACTCGAGGTATGATCATGTATCTTCACAAGGAGAGTGATGAGTTTGTGTATCTCAAGGAACCTCAAGACACCAAGAAAACCACTTGGAGTTTGCATAATTCAGCAAGCTGTTCTCCCAGCCCAAGCTGCCAGGCTGCTCAGCAGGCCTGGGACAAATGTCACTGTGCCAGGATCCTTTGGACAAGGGGGAGATTTATTTTTTAATCTTTTAGTTCTGTTTTACCCAGAATTTCCCAAGGTACTTTAACCTAATCTACTAGCACTAAACAAGACCTATTTTAAGTCCTGGGCTTGTGGCAAGCTCACTTTAAAGAAGAGGAGTAAAGCAGCAATTGATATCAGAGCTCTGCCTGATGGAGAGTTCTGCCTCGAATATCTAAGAGTCATAAAAGGCATCATAATTTCTTAGCATGAAATGTTCAGTGGAGGAATGATAAACCACTTTCCTTAGCAATAAATGACAGCAGCAATCTACAGAATAATAAATATTATTTACCAGGCCTAAATAACTTCTATTAAAAGTCTTGGCCCTAAAGGTAAAACTTTTGTCAATTATATTTTTCTCAGCAGCACCATGTAATAAATGAGGCAATAGGAAAATGTAAAACAATAGTATTAAGGTACTGGACTTCATTATCACAGTGCCTCACCAGGTCATAGATACCAGGCAATGGACTTGCTATGGTTGAAATATTTGTGGAATATTACAAATATTAAAGCCATATATAAAATTAAAAATATTCAGAAAATGAATAAAATAAGGTACAATTAGAAATATTAAACCCACAAATAGTAAATACAAATCACATCTTAACTACCTCTCGGCTCACTAGAGGTAGCCTGAACAGATTCCATTCCTTCAGAAATACGGCTTAAACACTCTAAAATATTACCTAAACACACTACAAATTCTTTACTTTTACTTTTTAGTGATTCATTGTTTCTTGGGTATCCTCTGACAGTTGTAGCACATTCAGTTTTATGGGATCCCTGACGGATGCACCTGTAATTTTCCTCTGTAGGAGAATTTATGCACAGCTTCAGTGGCATTCAGCAACAACTGATAACATCCTATCATTGGTACAGATAATATTTTGATGCCACTGTCACTTACTCATGAGAATGCCAGGTACATTACTCAGCAGGTAAATCATTTACCCAGGGACTAATCATAGAGCTGCTTGCAATCAGAAGGTTATAATTAATTGGCCATTGAAACAACTCTGTGAAACTCTGGTGCCACCTGCACTGTATAGGTGATGAACGAAAGGGAAAACAGCAAACATTCACCCACAAGGTCCATCCTAGGCTCAGGAAAGAAATGAAATTCCCATTTACAACCTATTACATTCCCAATGTCAACCCTTTGAAAACAAATCAAAAGGAGCGAGTGTTAATTATTCATTGGACTGAAGGTTTGTGAACTGCCACAGAGAGCCCCACTGGGCCTGGGAGGAGGAGGAATGACAAATGCTACAAAGGCATAAGAGGACAGAGCAGACTATAATACAGCAATATTAATTAATAATTCAGATATGGTTTATGGTTAATAGGTTATAAAGCCATTTGGGGTTAATAAACTGTCTGACCTTCGACCCTGCAGTGCAGTAGGCACAAGATATATTGCTTCTTAAGGAATGAACGTTCCAACATTGCCTTCGAAAATGAACATGTTATTTAGTAACAATGATTCAGTTTATTACACATTATCCCCCACCTGGAAAAGTGGATAATTAATTATCTGCTAAATTCTGTGTATGTAATCCACTGTAAATGTCAATATTTATCTTCCCCTGAGTTCGGGATATGAACTCCTGGGAGAAATCAGATTTTTCATGAGCAGGTCTCCCAGTAACAGGTATAGCATTTCAGTCTTACAATCTGCTGTCAGAACTCTTGGGTGAACCATGGCACTCACACAACACCAGGAGTGTGTGAAGACCCATCTGCATGTAAAACTAACTGAAACTCAGAAATTCTGAGCCCTTAAGAGGGAAGAGCTGCAAATCATAAATTTGCACAAGCAAATATCCACAGTTACGGGGGCTTTGGCAGTGATGTTGCAAAGCATGTGCTAAAGTCCTTTGAATTCACAGCTCCTTTGCATGCAAAGTGGCTGGTATGCAAATCTCAAATCTGGGCTCCACAGACTTCTGTTTCTGTTACTACGATGTGTAAGAGATTCAGAATTAGCCCCACCAACCATGAAGTTAGAGGTTCGTTAGGTAACTTGCTGGTCTGGTTGGACATTTTTCACCAAGTAAAACACCAAGATTTTTCCATAAGGAAGCATCTCTCTGTAAGTTCAGCAGCCTGTAAAGCCAGAGGGTTAGAGACACCGAGAGCAGCACCAGAATGGAGAGGTCACAGCAGCTGCAGGAACACAGACACTTGGGGCAGCCCTGGAGTAAAGGGGTCGTCACTTGGCAGCAGATCTGTGCCTGCAGTGGTGACTCAAGTTTTATAAAACTCATTTGGGGCCGTTGGTGGGTGGCTGATGGCAACATAATCATCCCAAACATTACTGCTTAACCTGCTGTTTAAGTGACACTGCATGAAGCACAGTTCTTTCCCTGTGCATCCACGTAGGGTCTGCCTTAGGCCAGACATTCCCGGAGCATTTTTGCTAAATCAATTTCTGTTGTCATTGAAGATGTTCATTTCTGAGGGTCCCTTTGGACTGCACAAACGGAATACAAGAAAAACATTTTACCCTGTTGTACAGATCAGTATTTTTAGCTTAACTTATAGACATGCTAAATTGTACAATGCTAAACAGACTACAAAGCCACTGTAGACATCACATTCTTTTCATGCTATATATGGTGTGCCATCTCAGTAGGCTCTGCAACATTCTGATGCATAATAATCTATTTAAAAACACATTGACTTATTTCTCTTCTCCTATGAACACACACTCTTGAATCTATTACTCTACATTATATACTAGTTTAACATGAAATGTGTAGATTCCTTATTTTTCTACAGCTAAATTTATTTTAATAAAGACTGTGAAGCTCAATGAGACATAAACCATTAATCCACATTAAATAAACATGCAAGAAATTAAAGATTTATTGCTAACCAACTAGACTTACAGTTAAGGAATCACCACAGGCTTGTTATCCATAGACTGTGCTTCCTTGAAATACTAAATTAACTGGTTAATTAAAGAAGCAAGCAAAAAGAATCAATGTTCTACCACAATTATTAACATGCTGTTCAGAACAAAATAAATCTATAGAGATATATTGTTGACTCCTATTTTTTTAGTAAAGATTTTGCAGATTTGCAAAACAAAAGGAAAAGATTATGATGAAACTCTTCTGGTTTCATGTTCCAAGATCAAGAAATAAAATTGAGCCCTTGCCCAAAGAAATGCTGCTAAATTTAAAGGGAAGAAATGGATCTATTTGTCTTCCCTGCATATTAATTGAAACAAGTGAGGTACAAAAACCTTATCAGGTACAAAACTATTTGTCATCCCAGGAGCAAGTCAGGTGTATTTCTGCAGAAATACAGGTGGATAAAGCATAGAGACTTCTAACCAAATACATGAAGCTCCAGCAATCAATGAAAATAGTCGTATATCAAACAAATCCAATGGATGCAGTGTAGAGTGAATGGGATTACTTGTTCTCAGGGTCTCTGGAATCAGTCCCATCTGCAGTTAGCCTTGTTAGAGTGCATTGCCAGGATGTGCATGATGAATATCTTGTAATAAAAAGTATTTTTCTTTTTTTTTTCTTTTCGTTAAACAGGAAAGGAGGTTAACAGGAGCTGTTTCCCAGGCTTAAATGCACAGGTTTTGTTTCAGCAAAAATGTTAATGGCAATTTATTATCAAAGCTAAAGTATGTAGGAGAGGCACAGTCTCATGGCCAGGCCTCAATAATTTTCAGCTGTTAATCATCCAGTCTCATTTTCACAGGAAGGTTTTATATACATATATACATATATATATATACACACAATAGATATGGTATGAAAATGTAAAGCAGGAACAACACAGAATGACACACATGTATACTCATAATAAAGCAGAGGTTGTGTCCCCTGAACATGCAATTCCTATGATCCACAAATAAGGGATACCTCAATCCTTTGAGTTATTGAGGGACTGTGTGCCAGACTCAAAATTAGGAGGTCAGATCTGAAGTCATCCATTCCCTGTCATGAGGTGCATCATCCTGCACTCCTACACCTCCTTCTGGAGGACGGATCTTGGGGAAGAGGCTCAGGGCATTAGTTAAGTCAAGGACAAATATAAATTGTCAGCCAGAGCTGCTCAAGAAAGAGTGGGAAAAGGGAAGGAATATTGAAAGATGAAGAGGGAAGTCCTACATAAGCTTTCAGAACGAGTTCTGCAGAATTGCTCTGCTTCCCTTTGTTCACCCTTAGCCATCCAGCAAATTTCCTTTACAACACAGCTTCTGTTAGATAAGGTAGATAGGCTGATTTAACCATTTTTTTCACCACTGGGAGCACTCTTTTTAAACTCTGCTGCAACCAATGACAAGTAGAGAAAAAAAAGTAGAAATCAAAAGTAGAAATACAAAGCATTTAGGTATTTCAGGAGAAAATTCAATGCATGAGAATACACAAAACCAAGCAGTTCTGAAACCTATAATGAAAAACACAATCCACAGCTCAAAAAGTATGCCCTAGCAGCATTTGTAAATACACTCCATACTTGTTTCCTTCCCTACAGAGTTAATACTTACATGATTTGCTTGTTTATTATTGCACAAATTCAGCTACTGGCTGATTCTGGGCAGCACAAACCCTGCTAAATCTTTATTTGTGCTCTTGCCCAACAGCTTTATCGATACAATTACTTTCCATATGTATGCAAACCTCTGTGAGGGCAGAGAAAGTAGTGCAGTTATCCTATTATTGATGTTCAAGGAGAGACTATCACTGGCCTACATGTGCAAGAACCGAAAGAGCACAGAGACCTTCTGTTTCCCATACCCTCCCTCTCCCTGCACAGATGCAGTCTCCTAACACATCCTTGACCAGATGGTGAAATGTACTCCTCAGAAAGTGAAAGGTGGCAGGAGATCAAATGACAGCTTAGAGATCCCTTATGGATCAGTCTACAAATCGAGAGAGAAGGGTATGCCAAGCAGCAACCTGAGGCTGTAAAGGCCATATTCCTGCTAATGCCTAAGCAAAGCCTGCAAAGCAGAGTCTCACCCAGAGAGTCCCTTGAGATGGACACAGTGCAGAGCAGAGTCTGAAAAGTGCAATCTCACTCTTAAGGTTACATATGAGCTTCCTAAGAGCTCAGTCAGCAGCAGACACATTAACCATTGCTTCAGTCAATCACAGCTTTCACAGGTTACAAAAGCACTGCCTGACGTGGTTAAGGCATAACGATTTATAATATATCAATCCCTGGTGAAGTCTCAATACCTTCCTCACTTTTCCTCCTAGAAAAGTTTCTTCTGCGATACCAGATTGAGATTGGGAATCAATTTTACACCTAAAAAATCTCTAAAAGATGCTATCAATAAAACATTGGTCTGGTAAAAGTCAATTTGACCTTTGGAGGTTGGTATAGTTTTCTGAGAGCTTGACTTTAATTACAGTTTTCTCCTGAAAATATTATTTCACATGTGCCAAGCAAGCACTGCTTGGCTCCCATTTTCTTAATCTTCATGAGAACTACCCTGGGTTTGTGTGTTAGCATATGAGTTTTAAATCTTGGGTTTACTTCTGAGCAAGATTTTGGA
>NW_008650869.1:8357-36635 GCF_000695815.1 Acanthisitta chloris
AGAACAAACAAAACCATAAGATCCAGAAGGACTGTATTGCTGTCAGTTTTGAACACAGTCTTGCAAGCTTTGCTTATAACACTTTAACTCACTTGAGTATTCAGATGCAATTGCCTGAACTCTGCACCCAAATACAATTGTGTACAGGTATAGGCTTAGAGAAAAGTGTCTGACTTAGCACTTGGTGATCCTTTAGCCTTAATTTCTTGCTATCACACAAAAACTGAAAGAATCCCATACTTTTCAGAAGTCCAAGCATCTAGTCTGGCTTTGAAAGGCTAACCAAAATAATACTGTGACATTTCTGTTAATTAAGACACATAGTCCAATTTTGAAGTCCATTGATGTCAACTCTCATTCAACAGGTGTTTTACTGGGGCCAGAGCCAGTCCTGCTCATTAGATTTGCTTTTCCTTCCATTCCCTCAAATAATTTGTTTAAGAATTATGCAGTTGTTTAGAACAAAACTACAGGCTTTGAAGCTTTTTAATGGGTTCCTGGTAGTTGCTGCTGTTTTACTGAATCAAGCAAATGACACTAAATGCTGCATTAACACAGGGATGGACTGTGGGATTATTGCTCACAGGGTGGGTAACAATGGACAGGCCAGCAGGAACGACTCTCAGGTGAAATATTAAGGAATGACCCTCTGCCATGGGCAGGGACACCTTCCACTGGCTCAGGTTGCTCCAAGCAACATCCAACCTGGCCTGGAACACTTCCAGGGATGGAGCAGCCACAGCTGCTCCTGGCAACCTGTGCCAGTGCCTCAGTACCCTCACAGGGGAGAATTTCCCAATATCCCATCTACCCCTGCCCTCCAATAGTGTGAAGCATTCCCCCTTGTCCTGGCACTCCAGGCTCATGTAAATAGTCTCACTGCATCTTTCCCACTGGTTCCCTTCAGGTACTGCAAGGACACAATGAGGTCACCCTGAAGTCTTTTCTCTTCTCCAGGCTGGACAATCTCAATTCTCTCAGCCTTTCCTCACAGCAGAGATGCTCCAGCCCTCTAACCACCTTAGTGGCCTCTTCTGGACTTGCTTCAACAGGTCTGTCCATCCTTCCTGTCCCCAGACCTGGATGCAGTATTGAATATATCAACTTGACCACATTTCTCTAATAACAATTACATTCAGTGTCTTGATAAGGCTAACTGGAATGCAACACTTTGATTAGGGTACAAAGAGTTGAGATTAGAATGAAACCTGAATGAATGGCCCAAAACAAATACTGTGTTTCATGCAAGATGGAAATTCTGAGACTTTAACCAGTTCCTAGTCAAAGAACTTTAGCAAGTTCTTAGTCAAATGTAACATCCCAAATCCCAGATCCAAATCTTAGCACCAATTCTGATGAGTATCCCCTATTCTTAACACCAGTCCTAATGAGAGTTCAGGTTAATTTAAACACATTAAACATTGCTTCTTCCCTGCTGAAATACTGCACCAATTTTTGTCATCTGGTATTATTTATGTCTGTGTCTTTCTCTTCTTCCTTTAAAAGGTTCCTGAAATTTGGCCTTATAACCAGACACATAAGTGGAGCTCCAAGAAAACACTTCCTTCAGTTCATCCCATAGACCCATGACTCCCTCTGGCTTTTCATGTGATTTTGTAGAATATGGAAAATGTGATTACTCTTTGCTGACACTCAGAGTTCTGCAAAGTAATGACACATCATCACAATTTCTAAACTTCTCCATATTTTCAAATAAAGCATCCAGCATGGATCACAATAAATCATACACTTCACCATCTTCATGAAAATTTACATTACAAAGTGTAAAAAACTGGGATCAAGAGGGTCTATCAATAAAACATTTCTCACATCTTAAGTAAAGAACTAAAATTTAACACTTTAAATACAAAGGAACTTTCAAAAATTACTGTGCATCTTAGCAAATATCTGGAAAAAAGATTTCCAGCAATGAAAAATGATCTACTGTGAAATATTAATGAAGAGTGTAATGCTGTGGCCCATTAAAATACATGACAAAATTTCCTAACTGACTAACTTCATCTGAGCTTGGAATTTTGACCTTTGCGAACAAAGCTCCAGGAGAAGGTTGTCACATCAAATGGAGATTATTGATTCTATCATATCAATTTCATTATGTTGTATTTATCAAAGACAAAATTCTCACTCTGGGTAAGGGAACTGGATAGCTGGTGGGGTTAACTTAACTCACACACTGCTTGCACAGTATCAAGGACAGAGAATGAAGCTTTAATTTTCACACCAAGTTTCTGCTCAGAAACCTATGAAGGTGAACAGTCACTGTACTGCTTCACAAAAAGATTCTTCTAATACAATGCTGAAATGACTCCAGATATTTGCAAAATGCCAAATTGAGTTTGTAGATGTGGAATCTTTCACTGGGAAAATGACTGATTTAAAAGCTGCACCTCTGTATCTTTTGAGTTTGTCCTCAAATAATTTCTTGGAGACTTTACATATTGGGTTGGTTTAATCTCTACTGGGCTACTTCCTTATATGCACTGCTACAGACTCTGAGCCACTCCAGACTTACACCAGTACCTCTGAATTTTAGAAGTGGATGTATTTTGCTTCCAGTGACATTACTAAGGCTCAAAAAATAATGCCACTGAAAGAAAGCCCAGGCTGCTGAGCCATGTGCAACCAGGCTGAATCCACAAGTGTACTGCTGTCACCACCTATTGGTTAGCTCTTTGGGTGTAAAACCCAAATCATTCGGAGAACGGAACTGAAGCTAATTAGCAAAACGAGCAAACACAACAGAAGAAGTAATAAGCAACATCAAGTTAAAAATCTCAAATTCAAGTCATGAACTGAGAGCAGTTTAAAATCCATTTAAGCCTATGCACAGGAATGAGCAACAAACGTGTCCAGCTCTTTGTGCTTATCAGGAGGAAGATTACTTCATGGGAGCTGAAATATCTGACAGAGAAATGGATCCTTAATCTGGTAACATAAATAAACTAATTTCTGACAATCCATTTCAAGGACTTAATCTAAATTGCCAAGGTAATTAGCCTTGTTTACTGAGGCTTGCCCTATTAACTTTATCTGGCATTCTAAGAAAGCAAAAGATTTCCAGTGTCAGGAAATACATAGGCACAGTAAATACATTCATCACCCTACTCTGTGCTGTATGACACTGAAGCTATAATAAAGAATTAGATATGTGTCAAGATGAAAACATTGGCAGGAAAGACCAAGAAGTCTGTGGTCTAGTTCAAGCAAACAGCATTTTGCACAGCACAAGGGCATCTAGCATGGCCAGGACACTGGGACAACCTGGACAGGATTTGCCTGTGCAAGATGGATGGATCAGGGATGCTGTTTACACTGTCTGCACCCTGCAGCCTGGCAAATACTAATCAGCCAGTTCTGAAGGAGTGCAGGCTCCTCTTTATAGAATATGATAGCAAATACTGCACTTGGCAAGGAATTCAGTAGGGTGCTTTCCAAGCTTAAAAGGGCTTTCTGGGACTGTTTCTGACCCCATTCAATTCAATTCTTTGTAGCATGGCTTCCTTCCAGGAGTTTCAACATGCCATTCATTCAGGGAAATGCACTTTAAGTCAATGGTAGGTTTGCCTGCATAAGAAGTATGAGCTCTGCCTCTATTACCAATTAATCTTGGGAAGTCAGCCTGTGTGCAATCTATTTTAAAGCTAAACTTACTTTCCAATAGTCCACTCTGTAGGGCACACACAGGACAAGTGACATTTTGTGGGAATTCTAAGACTGAGAGGGTTGTTTTGTGTTTGTTTTGTTGCTGGGGGTTTTCTCATATAAAATGCAGAATATTGATAGAAAATTGTACTATTTTCACCCTACCTTTTTTTTTTTTTTATGAAGGTGCTACAAAAATATGCATAGGTACTTTCAAATTGTATTTTTAAATGAATCAGATCTAGACAAGAATTAAAAGTGTTGAGTTGCTAGTGGTCAATGTATAAAAGAATGTGATCTTTTCTGGGTATTGTGGTGTGCTTTGATTTAGCATTTATAAAGGGCTTTCTGTCTCAAGGGCATTACAACCAGACAACACCTGAGTGAGCAGGAAAACAACATGGGTGAGGGAAGTGAGATTTCACCAGAATACAATGCATGTGCCTATCTTTCCCAACTCGGTTTATGGAGCTTCTTTCCATTCACCCCGCAATCGCCTGCTGGATCAGGGGCTGACTGCACACAGAGCACCAGGATAACAAAGGGCAGGAAACTCCGTCACAGTGACTTGCTCAGGAACACCCGTGGAATGAAAATCATCCCCAAGAAAGAGCCAGACCAGGATGAGCTTACTGAGCTGAAACCACTGGGGTCGTTTGTGGGAGAAGCCGATGCTTTGTATGAAGACTCTGTCACACTCTGGCCCAAATAGCTGAGCCACTTAACAAAGGGTGAGGCTGAGCACCTCCTGTTCCCACTGAGCCACTGCTCCTGGACTTGCCCCTGCCCCAGAACAGGGCTCCAGCGAGGGCAGGGGGGTGCAAACCCACCCAAACAAGTGAATAAAAGTCTGCTCGCTTGCAGATAATTCCTGAGGAGAAAACAGGGCTGGGTTTGTCATGTAAGAGCATTGGCTCTGAATCATTCACTCTGCTCTCAACTTGAAACAAACCTTCTCTTTGTGCAATTGTAATGCTCCCTAATTACTTATGACTGACCAATTATTTAAGTGTTAAGCTAATACTATATAATCTGCCTGCGTTTGGTGTCACACAAGGCTTCTCATTTTATGTACTGCAGTTCTCCATTTCCCTTAAATGATGCCAAGTAAATTAACATCAAGGTTTCTGCCTGCTAGTTTGCTCAGACATGTCTTCTTAGATATCTTTTAAACCAGTTCTGACATTTTAATGGGATATAATTATTATAACGAGAAACCCATTACAGAGACGAGATTGAGGTCATATTAGGAAAACATTTCCCCCCTTAGTTATTGTATGCAGGGAAGTCTGTTGAGCTTTTGAAAGAGACAAAGACTTCTCCAAACCAAAATAAATATAAAATATTTATGCAAGTAAAACTAAGTAAATCCAGTGTGGAAGCATTTCTGTTGATAGAGATCTGAGGCAAAACACTTTATATGTATATTCACAGTGACTTTGAGAAACTCCTAATGCTGTTCTGCAGGTATACAGTCCTTAGAGGGAAAATGGAAGAGCTCTGAATTCCCCCTTTAATCTATCCTGTGTTCTACTTTGTACATCTGTCAAACCACATAACATTTCTTATGTAACACAGGCCTATAGAAAGCAGGGTTTATTTCCAGCTGGCACACTTCTAAACCCAAACCCTCAGCCATAATTTAGTTATTTCTTCCCTACGTGTGGATTGTTTATTTACTTTACAAACTTGCACAGAAAATGCAACTGTACACTACACCATTAGTATTCTGTTGGGAAGATTTGTGTTTTGTGTTGGAGGCAGTTCACATTAAACTCAAGGTCTTAATACTCCTTTGAGGCTTCTGGAGCCCCATGGCAACTCTTGAAAGGACTTTTATTTCTTCAGCATATGTAAATTGGAGAGGGTGAAGTCAATGTGATTTAAAGCTAACATCTCTTCAAGAACTCAGACGAGACAAAGGTTTTATTAAATGAAATAGTGGAGGAAATTGAAGTTCCACATTTCAATGTAATGTGATCATGAAAATGGAAAATAATATTTAGTGAAATTAAAAGTGCAGGCTTCAAATTTACATCACTCTTAATCTACATCTGTTCTTTTCATTTAATTTATCTGATATGCCCCACTTCTTCCAGGGGAATTACAGAACGAGATCTATTGGATATAGGGATATTAGCCAGACTGCACTGGGGTCATACATTGATTTAGGCAACAACCTTTTTACTATATTAATTAGGCAGAGATAATAGCAAATTAAAAGAGAAGAGTTAAAGTTTGTCTCTCACACAGCTCCTTGCCGGTGCTTCTAATTAAGTGCAATATTTATATTCATGTGCCCTATACTGTTATTTGAGATGGCTCAGGAGGAAAAAAATATATTCCTCAGAAAGTTTTAGTCTGAAAAATAGACTCAGTTTCAAATAATTTCTGTTTCAAAAGTCAGTGCATTTAACATTTGCTGAGATGTCTAATTTAAATGGTACTACATTAGGGCTTAACAAGGTACTACTGTTTGTCGAGAGTTGATCTATGACCTGTACCAGGTTATTTGTGTCATAAACTCCTTTCATCCTGTACATTCATAATTAATTGTTCAGAGTTCAAAATACCACATTACATGGTAAAGTGTTTTATTTTTACAATTTGAGAAATCAAGAGAAGAGAGGGAAAAAAAATGCAAAACTTGTTTACAGCTATTTCAGCCTTACTTCATAATTTTCCTGGGAGAAGGAAACATTGACTGTGCAACCACTGCAGATGTCAGAAAAGGAACTTGTTTTCTTGCAGTCTTTTGGACTGTCAGAGGTACTAGCAGGGATGTAGCACTGCATCAGGGAGGGTTAAGAACTCCAGCTTGTGCCTCTCTAACCCTCTCAGGCCATTTTTACATCTACATTCTAGCAGTAGACATGGAACATTTTCACTGTGTCTAAAAGCTCCTTCTTACACAGACACTCACACACACAAGAAGATATCAAACTATGTATCTCAGCACCAAAATCTGTCAATGCAAAACTGCAGTCCTGGAGTGGCTGATTTCAAGGCATCCTTTAAAAACTATGGTCTGCAATATTTAATTTAGAAGACAACATTTATATTAACTTTTAGCTGAGTTTATGTTTAAGTAATAGCTAGTGGAACTTGGTGCAGAACATTGACCTACAAAAAACAAGACCACCTGAAGGGCTCACTCACTATGGAGGACTCTACTTCAAGCATAAGGTGCCTTTTTTGATGCACATGAACTAGCCTTGTCATGGTATGATGATATAAATCATGGAAAAGGGGACTTAGAATAACTCAAAACTATCCTGCCTTTTCAGGAATCAAATAGCACACTTGAATTCCTTGGATCATCCCATTACCTTCTGGAGAGACTGTAAGTGGCAGGACTTGCTTTCTACTGCTAAAAATTGCAGCAGCAATTTGTCATAGAGGTTAAATTTATCTTTCAAAAACAGCAACAACTTTTCTCCTCTGTTGGGAAGCAAGAAAATCACTCTTGCCACTTTTCTTTCATTCTACTGTTTTTTATTCCCTACCTAGATTTGAATCAGCTAGAACAAAACAAACCAACAGCACACACCTTGACTGAAAACAATGTTGGATGACATAGAAATGAAGGATTCTTTGACTCAAGAATGACTTTTCCATGTCGTCTGTGCGTTTTGTATTTGGCATTTGTAACTACATTTTTAGATGTGGAAAGGCAAATATGTAAGGCCTAACCATGCACCTAGCTGTTATGATGGATCATATTTGTCCCACCTCACTTCAGATTACTGAAATCTCAAAACAATCATTTGATAGCAAACAGGGTAACACCACTACCTGTAAAACTCTGTCAGCACATCTAAACTGGGAATGTTCTCTGGAGGTTCCAATGCCTCTTCAGTGCCTACACAAATGGCACAGTTTTGAGTATGTTTTTAACTTAGGATCCCCCATGAAGAGGCTTCAGTCAATGGGATGAACCTGAGCATGTTTGTCCAGACCACTCAGGACAGTGATGACGACTTATCCCAGAAGAGTGAAGGGAAACCAGATATTGTATGCAAGAATTCACATAAATATAAAGAAGTTCATTCAGTCCCTTAACATGTTTTCTTCCCATGGACAAAGGAACAATTCCAGATTACTTGCATCAGTTCACATTTCAAATGAATGTTTGTCCCTCATACTTGAATGACACAGGAGGACACAATGCTTGGAACAGTGGGACAAATCAAACCAATTAGTTAGGGATCTAACAACAGAGGAATGGCTAGATCATAGAATGGCTTCAGTTGGAGGGATCTTTAGGCACACCTGGTTCCACCCCCTGCCATGTGCAGGGACACCTTCCACTAGCCCAGGATGCTCCAAGCCCTATCCAGCCTGGCCTGGAACACTGCCAGGGATGAGGCAGCCACAGCTGCTCTGGGAAAATATAGAAAATATATACAATAGTTTTCTAAAACAGTCACAGTCTAAATAATTATCCTGAGACTTTACAAAGGAGGAAGAAATGGAAAAAAATCTACCACTTTACTAAAACCAGTCCTTAAAAACATCACAAATTCCTCTACAAAGCTAGTCTGGATTATGAAGAGTGCAAAACTTTTTAAAGGTGATAGTGATTTCTTTAATCTGTTTTACATCTTGCAGGTCAGTCCCTATTTAAAATGGAAGCAGATATATTTTAGTTAAATTACAGGGCATGAAGCCTCTCCCAGAGCACACAAATTGGAGTTATTTTCTTTTTAGTTCTGAATATTGAACAATGTTGGGTTCACTTAAGCATTGCACACAGTTGCCAAATTGTGCAATTTTAAAAATAAACTTCTCAATTTTGAACACAATACAAAGTTGCAGCTTTTTATTCCTATCAAAATCCTCTGACTCCATCCACCTGCAGTTTATTTTGTGGCTTTAGTAAATCATTCCAATGTGTGCTGGCTGTAAGCACTTTGCCTGATATCCAGACTATTTCCCCTTAAAATTTAATGCAAGATGGTTGAAGACAAGTATCTGTACAGCATGAGGAGTACAAACAGCACAGAGTTATAGCAACACATATTTGAAGACAGTTGAAGATATTATTTCCTTATCAGGACAGCAAAATGGCTTTCTGCATTGTACATTCATTATCATTCAGGAAGTTGAGAATGACATTTTGCCCCTCTCCAAAGCACAATATTTGACATTGATTTCTGGGTCCCATGTCACAGCACACCTGATTTCAACACAGTGAAAAACAAAATCAACACTACGTTTGTAAGACGGGATGATTTGCTGTGAGCTGATGTTGAGTACTATATGTGTATGGCTGAAGTAAGTCTTGTTGGTCACCTACAGATATAAGAGGTGCTCTGGGTAAAACAAACAATCTTCTCTCAAATGCACTGTCCCTACATAATGAATTTTTACCATTGTTTATATTGATCATTTGCTATTTCGTATTCTCACCACATATACTATTTCTTTCCCAGAGACACAACTCTTAAATATTTCATATTACAAAAAAAACGTTGTCCTGTTAAATTGGTTCAGCCACGTACTAACAGAATTCTGCTCTACTGTGGAGATCAAAGGGAACACAAGAGCAGATCACAGAATCATTTAGGTTGGAAAATATCTGCAAGATCATGGAATCTAACCTGTGACCAATCACCACCTTGGCAACTAGACCAGAGCAGTAAGTGACACATCCAGTCATTTCTTGAACACTTCCAGGTATGGTGACTCCACCATCTCCCTGGGCAGCCCCTTCTAATGTCTGGCAGCCCTTGCCATGTAAAACTTCTTCCCGATGTCCAACCTGAACCTCCCGTGGTGCAGCTTGAGACCATTTCCTCTTGTCTGTCACTTGTTCCCTGGGAGCAGAGTCCAACACCCACCTGGATACAACCTCCTTTCAGGTAGTTGTAGAGAGCTAGAAGGTCCTCCATGAGCCTCCTTTTCTCCAGGCAAAGCCCTCTCTGCTCTCTCAGCTGCTCCTCACATGACTGACTCTCCTGCCCTCTCCCCAGCTCCATTCCCTTCTCTGGACACACTCCAGCACCTCAATGTCTTTCTTGTTGTGAAGGACCCAGAAGTGGACACAGCACTTCAGGTGCCTCACCAGTGCCCAGTAGAGGGGATGATCACTTCCCTGGTTCTGCTGACCACAGATACAGGCCAGGATGGCATTGGTCTTCTTGGCCACCAGGGCCTGCCTGGGCTCATGTTCAGCCACTGTCACCAGCACCCCCAGGGACTTTTCCAGCTTTCCAGCCACTCTGCCCTGAGCCTGTAGAGCTGCAGGGGTTGGTGTGACCCAGGTGCAGGACCAAACATTTCCCCTTATTGAACCTCAGACCACTGGCCTCAGTCCATCGATCCAGACTGTCCAGATCCTTCTGCAGATCCTTCCTGCTCTCTGGCAGATCAACACTCTTGCCGAAATACTTCAGAAAACCAAGTCATGGAGTCTCAAATAACCAAGACTGTCTCTTCAGTTCCACTTTTGCACCTTCACTTCCTTCCAATCAGCCATGTCTGGGAACAGCAAGCTGAAAACTAAGATCTAGACAGAAAGGAGTAGAACATGAAAGATTACCATGAAGTTCTCCCCATAAAGCCAATAGTCTAAGCCTTGAGCGAGGCCAGGGTTGAAGTGTTGGTGGTAGATTTATGCCTTCATACAGCTGAAATAATAGTTTTGTGAGGCTGAGAGAAATTACAGAACTTCATTAAAGCAGCCATCATGGACAAATTTTGCGACGAAGACTGTGCACTTGATGAATGACACTGTGTGCTTAAGTGCACTGTCTGATTTAGAGTTCAAACCTTTTGTAGTACACTCCATGAAGATAAAATATTTTGTGCCACTGTGTTTTGGGCTCTATATTTTTGACAATATGTTTCATGCCTCATTTGCCACCAAAGTAATGAGATTTTAGTCAATGTTCAAAGACTGACTTCACATTTTTCATGGCAAAAACCCAAATGGGTTATTTTTCTACACAAGAGTACTGCTAGTTCAATGAAGCCCTGAAGTATATGTAGACCTTGAGGCAGCCAAAGTGTAAAACATTGACTTCACAACACAGAGAAGACAAGAAGCAAACCCACTGATGAATGGTTTGGAGCTGCCCATTGGTTCCTAAGATATAGTCTCCCATTTACATTTTTTCCCAAATAGCAAAAGTGCATTGATACAATACTAATCTGATTGGAAAATAAAAAACTTTTCACATATACAGATATAAAAATATAGATCACATACCATTTGTTAAATGTTAAATTAGATTTCTGTCCCAGCTCTAGTTCTGCTTTCCCTAAGATATCCAGAAAAATATGGATTGTGTAACAACCCATAAAGCATTGCATGAAACATTGATGATAATTTCCCTCCTTCTTCACAGAATAAATTATAGCTCAAACTATTGTTTCACTGAGTATTGAAATCAAGACAGTGTGTACCCATATGTTCTGTCAAAAGGCACAACAGTCTTTATTTTCAAAAATGAAAGATAGAGGGGGAATTTTCTGACACTTTTACAACACTATGCATGGTCTTTTACAATGCATAGAGTCCTACTGTGAAATTCTGAATATAAAGATAATAAGAAAGCAGACACAATAGGGAAAAAAATGTAGTTAAAAGACTAGAAAGGTCTTTAATACATCAGGCTTGCCTTCCAGTTGTTAACAAGGTGTTTGCCCACACTGTAATCAACAGTACCAGCAGTTTCAATAGCTGGTTTTAACAGGCATTGAGTGTAATACTAACTGGAGTATGAAAGTTAAAGAATAGAGTAAAAAAACAGCCTCAGCACCACTGTGGTGTAGCCAGACTTGCCATTACTGAACACTGACTAAAATCTACCCTTTAGCCTCGTGTTGTACATAGTCAGGTAAAGTAATAGAGATGCAAGAGATTTATGAGATGTTTTTAAAATACAATAAAAAAATGAAAATAATCACAATTGCATGAGTTGCCTTTTGTACATTATGGACTATACAATGATACTAGAAAAGGGTAAATGCCTGGTTTCAAAAGGAAGGTGTGCCCACGTTGGAAGGCTCTGACACTTCAAGAAATGGCTACTAATCACCAATTCTTGTTGAGAAAGGCTAATTTCTGAAAGTTGAAACATTAGCAGCCATCAACTCTAAAAAAGAGTGGGTTTTAATTTAAGCAGTTTTAATGGCAGTTCCAATCTTTCTGCTTCCTCAAGCCACTTTTCCATGGCTTAACCTCAGGCATAGCTATTGCTCATGTGACACAAGGTTCCTGTAATAGAGCTTTCTAAAGCAGGCCACACACAGTATCTAAGCATGACTTTTAATTGGAGAAAAACAAAACTCTATTGAAAAATCTTAGAAGCTTTTGATACTGTCTGTGCCAGAGCAGCAACTGAACTGTGCTCCTCACCTGCAAGGGCTTTTGAGCCGGGACACCATCCTGAGCCTGCAAATTGCAATGCAATTTCACACCATTCCAGAATCAGCTATGATAAACCCCCTGTGTTAGAAGACCTTTACATCTACAAAGAGTAAAACCCTGACTTAATCAGAGGACACACCAAGATGACATTGATTTTGGAGGATAAGATCTTCTTCCAGAGCACTTACCTGTGCAGGAAAACCATGGCATCACTTTCTCATGACTATTGAAAAGGTAAGGGTGCACATGACTCCAGGACAAAACAAGAGGGGAAAACTAGAATTAGCAACCAAACTAGCACCTGGGCTACAGCTGAACATTGAGGAACTATCTCATGGCCTGTTTCATGTTCTCTCTCCTTCCAATGGTAAGTGCCCTTCTCCCATGCCCCCCCCCCCCCCCGCAGCAGAGCACTGTGAGCTGGATATAGGAAAAGAATCTTAGAGTGGCTGATGATAACACAGAATAAGACTCTGGAGCTGTCCAGCCTCTCCTAGCCATTTTGGCATAACTCATGCCCATCTGTTCCCTTTCATGCTGCAGTCCACAGGGGAGCAGATGGGACTTACTCTGCACTCTTCTTCTGAAACTCAAATTCATTATAACCTAAATCTTACAATGGCAGTCTTGCTGTCAGCAATGCTGCTCGACCAATTTTTTCCCCTTTACAGAAACAAAAAATAACTTTTATAATAGTGAGCTTTGCCCATAAATGTCATAATGTTAAAGAGACACTAACAAGTGAACCATCTTCTCATCCCTGGAAGCAATCTTTTTTCCATTCCAAGCCTTGGACTGGATCTGGGCATGACTCTCTAACATGTAGCTGATGCTCCTCTGATATTTTTCAGCAAAGGCAGAGGAAAGAATATTTTTTTCTCCTGTGTCAGAAAGTGCTGCTGCTCATTGCCCTAGCTGCCAGATAGTTAGATCTGCCTCTTCCTGATGTCCTGCTCTGGGGGAAGCAGTGCCTCAAACACTTGGCTATTTCATGATGACTTCTGTTTAATAAGTCTTTAATAAGTTTTGCTTTTCCAACAGCATTAAAAGACTACACAGAAATATCACTGGATGGAGACATAGTTCTGTTGGCTGCTGCCGTTGCTGTGGGTTTGAACATAGGCCTGTTCTTTATATTAATTCCATTCCATTTAATGATAACTTTCTACATGGTCTCAGTGTGTAATGCCTCCCCTTCTCTTTGTCCCTGAATTGAGCATACAGTGGTGCTCTCCTGACAGTTTAATTAGGAGTTTTACACTCTGTTTTTCAGATGGTTTCTTCTTTTGCCAGGCTAGGAAGAAGGTAACACCATCAGCCATTCTTTTCCTCCTACTCAAGGAAATAATGTAATGTTAAAAATTTTGCAAACAGAAAATACCCAAATCTGATGACTGCCTCTATATTGGAACATATATGAGTATAAGTATCTTGGAAATCTTTTAGTGTTTTCTTCTTATATGCTGTGGGAATGTGCTGATTCAGGCAGGAAATTGCCCATTACAACAGGTTTGGTGGTCCTGTAGCAGATCAGTTCTACCAATCTCCTGTGTTACATATCTCTCAAGGTGTCAGCACCACTTCTCACTGATCATTCCTATCCAGGTCACCATGAAGTAAATGAAAGCAGATCATGATGTTCACCCTTCTCCTGTTACCTTGAGGGTGTAGCAGGTAATACATGGCTGTGATTGAATAGAATTTTCCTTCTGTGTTCATCTCTGTGTGTGACAGGAGAGCTGGAGAATATGAGAATGGGGCATAAATAGGTAACTATGCTAACCAGTGAGAAATGTGAGCAGCCACTCAGAAGAGCAGCTCATTAGCAAAGCTTCTACAACTTCCCTATGCAATGCCTCAGTCCGACCTACAGCGACGAGACATTTTTCACACTGCTGCATCTTAAGCAACAGCCATGCTGATTAATTCCTTTGTGTTATCCTGACATATTTTTCTGGCTAGATATTTTTTAGGATGGCAGAAAAAGCAAAATTTTTCAGAAGTCCAGCCTGACACCATCACAGAATCCTGCCCTTCCTCTCTTTGCCATGGAGTACAAAGGGACTATACAAATAATAAGTTTTTCTCTTTGTGCTTTTTTGTTCCTATGAATTTGACCTCAGGTTCAAAACATGTCTTTCTGCCTTCTGGTAACCTTGAATATTATCTAGGAGTATGCAGAATCTTAAACATTTCTCATTCCCTCAAGTAAACCAGAAAACGTTGGAGTCTGTTCCATATACATGAGGTAGTGCTGTCTAGTGCTGATGAATCAGGCACACACAGACCTGCTCTTGCCAAGAGGCAAAGAGTGGTTATCACTTCCTTTTCACACTGCTTAAGTAAATTATTTATTACAAGTTCAATTGAATTTTAAAATACAAAAATATATTAGTTGCCTTAACTTTAGATTCTAATTTAATTGGGTTTAAGGATTTTAATATGTAAGAAATCCAAAAGAACATTGAAGAAGTATTGAAAAAGAAAGTGATAGAGCACAGGGTTTGTTGCTGGAGTGAAAAGATCCTAATTTACCACATATGATCAAGCACCACATGCAATTAGAGCATAGCTTATACATATCCATGTTTTGGTTTATATAGTATATTTAGTTTCTCAAATAAATGAGAAAAAAAGTGTGCAGAGCTCATGCAGGATCTTCCTGCCCAGCTGCACTATCAGTTCTCTCATCCTCTCCCTTTCACTTCAGGGTTATAAATCTTTGTTTCTCTTTGAAGAAGTTGCATTAATATTTAATTGGAAAACTTCATAAAATGTTAGAAAAACATTACACCAAACACAGAGGAATGCCCAAGAGAGTAAACAGCAGGATTTGTGTTATGCAGTTTAGCTGTGCAATTTGCATTTCGTTCTAATATCACTGACCTACTAAAAAAATCACTCTTGTTCTCACTGTGTGCAGGAAATGTGGTTTTATCTGAGGAAATGAAACACGTGAAAATATCCATCTAACTTCCTGTTCGCGTTGGCCATTTTGGGATGGAAGCTTGAAAGGTATGGACTTGTTTTCAAGGCATTAAAGAAATGCATAATTAAATAAGTAGCTCTTTGCTATTTGGGATACATTTCACTGTGCAGAACTCTTCCTTTTGATTTAATATCACTTATTTTATAACACCAGCACACTCTAACTCTGACATTAAAAGGCATTCAAGTACTGAAGGTTAGACCCTAGATTAAATGATAAAAAATTGATACATTTTGACAGAGAAGTATCACTGAAAAGAACAAATAATTCAGAAGTTTCACCTTGAGATGAGCAAATTTAAGGTCTGTTCTTATGTGGCATGCATCTATGTAAAGCATTTTCCTTTACAATCTAATGTATTTAATTCTTTAGTCTAACACCTTTCCGTTATACAGGTTAAGAGGGAGAGGGAATACGTTGCACTTCAGACACTCTGGCTGTGAGAATGATGACTCTTAATTTCTGGATCCTCATCATGGAGAAATGTATTATGAGATGTCCTTAGCAGCTCCCCCTCAGCTGCACGGCACAGTGAAGCTGAAAAACCTATTTCATATCAGTATCTTTTCAGTTCTAGCACTTATTAACCTTATTTACCTCTGAGCTGTCTGTTAGGATTTATGTTCAAAAAAAAAGAATTAGGAATAAAGCCTGTGGAATGCAGTGTTCTAAGGTCCCACATTCCAGTATTGGGTGTCTTTCACACACAAGTTATATAATTTTAATATAAAATGCCAATGTATTAAATTAAAGCATTGATAAACCCTGTATTCAAACTTTAACTTCATGAGCTTTTAATGTTGAGCAATACATTTTCAAATAATTGTGCTAAGAATCTGCTTACACAGCCAACTGCTTCATTTTTAATAGTCACAGTAAGGATTTCATAAAATCGAAACATAACCATTTGTACACAGAATTCTCTTCTCAATGAAAATCAGAACCCCATGTCCAACTGGTGCCAGTTTGTGTAACAACCAAGCAATTGCTCTCCTAGCCAAGGCTGTTTTTTTCCTGCTTTTGCAATCACTCAGATGTGACTCCAGAATTCACATTTGTGCCTGTGTAGTTTGAGCTTTTTCAAACACAGAACTTCCACTGATGTCTCAAGTGAGATACTGCTCCATATCCCAAGTCCCAAATGAATACTTGTTCCAATTTTGAAAGTCCAAGCTGTATCTTTCCTTCTAACAGAACTCTGTATTTGGGACAAGTACAGAATATGTAATGGAGACAGTACAGATCCACTTTGGATTAGAAGGAAGATTTGATCTTTTATCTTAATGTTTCTAATTCTCTGCAGAGGAACTGAATGTGAAGTTTCACTTTTGCATGTACAAATTTCTCTCTCAGACCAGAGTAGAGTTAGAGAATAAATTCAGCCCCTGCAATTCCATGTCCAGGTTTTCTGCAGTACTGTCCAATATAAATTGCCTTGTGGAATTTTTTGCCATCCTTTGTTTCAGAGTTCATTCCATCCTTGGGCTGAGGAAAGCTTTTAGATTTACTGAGCAACAGCCACTCATTTGGAAACTCAGTAACAATAAACATAATTTCCTAGGAACTAAATATACGTACCTAAAATCCTCCTGAAAAATCACCATTCCTTCAGGCTGGAACACCACAATCAAAGCATTAAGAAATATAATCACTACGCTTCAAACTCTGTGGCTGCATTTTCTCTTGGATTTTTAATTTCTCCAACAATAATACAGAGGTTATCAAAATACCTTGGAATTATAAGTAGTTTGAACAAAAAGGTCTATACATTCGAAGAGTAGGCAAAATATTATTGTTTTATAAGAGCATAATTTCTTGCTGAGTCTTTATTTTCCCCCTCTCTTTCCCCTTTATTGTGGTTTTCCTTTCCAAGAGCTGGTTTTCCTATTCTTTTATTCATTTTTCTATTTTCTTCCTGTTGCAGCCATCAAAGACGTTCTAGAACAGTGTGCCATTGCAAAGTAAATTTAACTTGTATGAAGGAAGGAAGAGATTTCCTGTGTTTATAAAGCAGTGACTGATAGAAGACAGTCAGAAAGGACAAGAAATCTGCTTTGTCCAGTCACTGGTTTTGAACTGCTCTAAATTTTGCTCTTTTGTCATGTAAGTTACATTAATGTACAAGTCACTTCTGAATTTGGACTGCCATTTATTTCCATGAGCTTTGTGTAAAGGTTCAGATAAATCAGATGGTGAACCTTTTGAGAGCTTTTGATGCTGTAATTCATATTGCCTCACTGGCATACTCCACAATTTTACACCTGCCGTTACTATAATCCATCCTTGTAATTCCTTAGCCACAGAGTTCCTTGATACAGACTTTTGTTCAATATTAGCATCTCGCATGGTATACTCAACAGACCCAAGGTCTCTGACCACAGTATTCGTGTGCCCAGAGAATTCCATTGCTTCTTGTGAAAAGAGCAGGGAAGATGCAGGTCTGCTACAAATCTGTGTCTCCATAGTTCTGTTTAAAGAGGGCAAGTCTTCAATCAGAGCTTCAGGAGGATCATTAAGGTTGGAAAAGAGTCCAACCTGTGACCTATCACCACCTTGTCAGCTAGACCAGAGCACTAAGTGCCACATCCAGTTGTTTCTTGAACACCTCCAGGGATGGTGACTCCACCACCTCCCTCGGCAGACCATTCCTCTGCCTGACCAACCCTTCCATGAAGAAATTCTTCCTGATGTCCAACCTGAACCTCCCCTGGCACTGTTTGAGGCCATTTCTCTCATCCTGTCACTTGCTCCCTGGGAGCAGAGCCTAACCCCACCTGGCTGCACATCCTGTCAGGGGGTTTTGGAGAGCAAGAAGGTCTCCCTGAGCCTCTTTTTCTCCAGGCTGAGCTCTACCAGCTCCCTCAGCCTCTCCTCATATGACTTAGTCTCCAGCCCCTTCCCTTCTCTGGACACACTCAGGCCCTCAATGTCTTTCGTGCAGTGAGGGACTCAGAACTGGGCATAGCACTTGAGTTGCTTCACCAGTGGCCAGGACAGAGGGACAACCACTTTCCTGGTCCTTCTGGCCATTTTTGACAGAAATCTTCCTAATTTTCAGTGCAAGTCCTAAATTGTAACATTTCTAGAGTATCACCGTCCATATTTTTTTCTCTGTCACTTCTTTAGCATGCTTTGAAGTCAGAGAGGATCAATGCCTAAAATCTCTCTCCTTTTACTATTCTTTGTTATCATGTTTCATACCTTTTTTTCAGCAGCAGCAGTTTCCAGTGAAGACATCTGACTACTCATTTTTGCAGTAGAAAGGGTATGACCTATTTTAGAAGCCTGCTCCCACTGTTTCCAATGTGCTTGCACACCTTCCTTATTATCCTTGAATATACCAATGTGCAGCTATTAATGAACTGACACAGAAACAATACAGAAAACCTCACCAGTGAACTGTTGGACTGAACAGGTTTTACATTCTCATTTAAAAATCATTCTATGTCATTCTTTTGGTCCACTCTGTCTATTTGAGTTCATAACGTGTGCTCAGTCAGATTCCTAGGCAAACAGGCTGTAAATGGAATGAGTAGAACCACGGGTCTGTGTATAACACCAGCTGCCATTTCACTCACCTTTGTGAGTACCTACACACCATAAGTGATGTCAACAGCTATTAATTAACAAATTGATTAATTAACAAATAAATTAACAAATGTTCTCTGACATCAACAAAAATCTTGGATCTGACGCTGAATGTGGTGGAATTTATGTAAGGAAATTTTCCATCCATACACTCATGGATGCAAATATGTAAAGTGAAGCTGATGTGATTAATCTGGGAGGAAAAAATACTTCTGTTCAGACTTACATTGACTTAGTTTTGAACTCCAGAGTCTTAATGTTCTGAACAGAGAATTTGTGCATAAAACTAGAAATAATAAAACAAAGAAATTCCACCACATGGACAACAACTAACTGCTTTGTCCCACCCAAAACACGTATGTGCAAAAGGCAGGGACACTTCAGGCATAACTCTCATCCAGACATAATCCAGTAACTAAGTTTCAACTTTCTTTCCTAGGTAATTTTATTTCGATTAGCCAAAAAATTATATAAAGTTTTAAGAGACAACAAGCATAATTTCTGTGGCAGCTCCATCACATTTTTGACTAAGAATAGAATGAAGTGGAGTAGTAAATTATTATGGTTCTTTTTCAATCAAGATTTCTCACAACTCAATTGTGCCAGAGTATTTCACTAGTAATCTAGTTAACTTGTATGGTGTTCAAGGTTTTTTATTGACCTATAATAGATGCCAAAAAGGACACACCTAAGGGTTCTGCGAGAAATTCTAAGTATCTTGACTTTGTGCCTTTGAAATGTGGTTCAACAATGTCTTCAGGATTTGGTTTGTGCAAGTTAAATTTATGCTTTCATCCAAAACTTTTTTTATGTTCATTTATTTCCCCTGTAGCTTTTGCTATATTTTTCAAGTCAGTTGTCTCATTAACAGAGCTCTTGGCTACCAACCCCCTGAAACCTCTGCTGAAAATGCAATGTTTCTCAAACAGTATAGGATTTTATAGACTGTAACTGGAAAATTAGAATAATTTGATCTTTCCCATCTTGGCACAGTCTACTCTAAATAATGTAGCTCCATGTTTTCTATACCCTTAACAAGATGGAATGACCTTCTGCCTTACAATCCAGAAATATCTTCTATGTTCAGAACCACATCTCTTATGAATTGATAACACCATCTCGTACAAGAAATAATCATAGAATTGCTTGAGTGGAAAGGGACCTTAAATACCATCCAGTCCCAGCTCCTGCCATGGGCAGGGACACCTTCCACCAGCCCAGGTTACTCCAAGTCCCATCCAATCTGGCCTGGAACACTCTCAGGGTGGGAGCAGCCACAGCTTCTCTGGGCAACCTGTGCCAGTGCCTCAGCACCCTCACAGGGAAGAATTTATTTCTAATATCTAACCTAAAATTCTCCCCTTTCAGTCTGAATCCATTCCCCCTTGTCCTGTCACTTCCCTTCCTGAGGAATAGTCCCTCTCTGCCTTCCCTGCAGCCCCTTCCGACACTAGAATGCTGCTGTGGGGTCTCCGCACAACCTTCTCTTCTCCAGGCTGAACAGCCCCAACTTCCTCAGCCTCCAGTCCCCTTAGCAACTTGATGGCCTCCTCAGGACTCACTTCAACAGCTCCATGTCCTTCCTGGGCTGGGGACCCCAGGGCTGGAGGCAGCACTGCAGGTGAGGTCTCACCAGAGCGTAGCAAAGCAGGAGGATCCCTTCTCTGAACCTATGTTAAGCCTTTCTTAGTCAAGTATTTGGAAGACTGACTGTTCCCTCACAGACCTGAAGGTATTCCATGATGACTCTTGCTGTCAATTACTTCATTGCAGGCATTCCATCAAAACAAATGCAAGATGTTATTTATGAACTTGATCTCTCCTACTTAGACATATTTGCCTTATCCTTGTTTGCACTGAGAGGATTAGGCAGATTATTATATCTTTTTCAAAGTATGTGGCATACAAAATTGTAATTATTGACATGAAAAGATTGATGACAAAAGCTTCAAAGAAAAGGCATTTTTGCTCCATGATGCTTTTTTTGCTGGCATGTAGCTATAAACAGGAAATCAGTCCTAATTAAGATGATCTTCTCTAAACTGCCAAAATGAAATTCAACATTGTTTTGGAAACAATGAAAAATTAAAAAGTGTTTTTATTGAGGGTACTCACCTGGGATTATCTGGTGGCTGCTAGCTGAAATTAAGAGCATTCTCACTAGTTTCATGACTTTTCACAAAGCCACTAGCATTATTGAGCCAACCAGACAGCTGACTGAGATCTCCCTGACAAGCACAATTCTAGTACTTTGCTGTTCTGCTTGTCAGAAATCAACATGTGTGCTCAAAGAATCAGCATTTTGAGATGAAAAAAAAACTATTCTCTTGGAAAATCTCCAGCCACTACTACTTATAACTGTTTTAAGAGCAGAACACGATTTCCCCGTGCAGCTGTCAGAAGAACAGTTTTTACTATAATGGTTCAACAGGCAATTGTCTTTCTCCAGGAGCCCAGCTGACAGAAAAGTGGATGTGAGCTCATATTTTGTGTGAGCAACCATGCTGCACACGTTCCGCAGACATTTTTAAATGCTGATCAGATGTTACCCGAAACTAGCACATTTTGTTGGAATTTCAGATTCATAACTATGAGCTTCTGTTACTGAGATCCTCTCTGAAAATCCAGATTCTGCCTGAAGCTGAACATGTTTGGTTTGTTAGGTCAGCTGGATATTCCAGATCACAGCCATAATAGGGATAAACTAAGATGCACAGTGTGTGAAGACACTGTATTTACAAAAACCCAACTTTTCTTATCTTTGAATTCCAGATGAACACACTAAACTTCAGAGGAATTTGGGAAAGCTCTGGAGAAAAAGAATCTCTGTGCACTCACCTGAACTGACAAGAACCATTGCAGCATCAATGTGAATTAGTTCTCACAGTTAGAAGCAATTTTAGTTTTCCAAGTGTGAAACAATTCTATGCAAATCCCTCACACAATATAGCAAATTACAGCCAAGGCTCTACTAACATCAGGTCTGAATTGCAACTACTGTCAATTACAATTCAGGGTTTATTTGTGCCTTTTATGTCTTTATTAACTTATTCAAAAGATTTAAAAGCCTATTCTCCTCAGTGTTTTCATGATACTTATTTGCTATTCAGTAACTTAACATAATGTCTCAAACATTTAAGACATGAAGATACAAACAGAAATTCAGCTCAAAATAATTTATATTTGGGAAATGAAGCATTTCTGAAACATTCCATCACTTTTAGAATTTCTTGATTTATTAAAACTGTTCCTGTAACAACCACTGGGGATTTGGTTTTGCATTTCTTTGGAGAAATGGGATGTCCAGCATTTAGCTGCTTCAGTGGCACTCAGAGACTCTAAGACTTGAGAAAATGGGAAAACCTAACTATTATCGTAGAATCCCAGAGTGGTTTGGGTTCAAAGGGACCTTAAAGCTCATCCAGTTCCACCCCCTGCCATGGGCAGGGACACCTTCCACCAGACCAGGCTGCTGCAAGCCCTTCCAGCATCTCTGCACTGTGCTCTAAAGCACTTTAGGGGGAGATCAGGGCACACGAATTCAGCTGGGTCAGCTGCTGAGATCAAGCCAGCTGCATGAAATCTGTGGCCATTGTGCCCCTTAGAGCCCAGACTGCTTGCAAGCACATTGTGAAGAAGTTCAAGTGTTCCTGCACTGTTAGATAGGTATGGCTAAGCATTTTGGCTCCAGTTCAGCACCAGCTTTTGAAGTGTGTCTGACAAAGAAATAAGTTAAGGGCTGTAGACAGAGCAGTGCTGTGGTGTGAAGGGCAAGTAAGAGAGGAGAGCAAATGAAGAGGAAAATAGAATCATAGAATCATGGAATCATAGAATCAACTGGGTTGGAAGAGACCTCAAAGATCATCGAGTCCAACCCTACTGTGTTTACTAGACCATGGCACTAAGTGCCACATCCAGTCTCATCTTGAAAACCTCTAGGGATGGTGAATCCACCACCTCCCTGGGCAGCACATTCCAATGTCTGATTACTCCTTCTATAAAAATCTCTTCCTAATATCCAAACCTCCCCTCACAGAGCTTGAGTCTGTGCCCTCTTGTCCTACTGCTAGTTGCCAAAATAGAAATGAAATAGTTGGTGCTACTGGCCTGGAGATGATATGGGAACTGTTGTAAGATCACAGGGCTCCATCCTGTCAGGATGAATCATTTACTCTGATCTGTATGTTATACCAAATAAAAATTGAGTTGAATTACAGAATGCTCATTCCATTTTGAGGGTCTGAGTAGTGTTCACGACACTCAAACTTTCCTTTCTGTCTTCTGAAATAACCAAATCCCTGTACTGGCATTATAGACTCATAGCTCACAGCTGTCTGCTATTTATTCTGTGTATAATCTCCCTATTTTCAGGAAGTCATAACGTGTGTATGAAAGGTTCCCTAAGGGATGAAACTCAGCATAAAAAAAAAACCCTCAAGCTTTGAGTGATTTATTTCACAAAATGAATTTATAAAATAAGGAAACCACTGCTGCTAGTCTTGGCCTTGTTTAAACTGTCACAGAGCCAAAGCATGAATAGTTAATAGCAGTTCTCTAAACACTGGGGCTCCTGGAAATGGAACAAAAGTAAATACCCCCACACATGCATGGTCATCCCAAAAGGTCCAAAAGTCCTTTAAGAAACTAATGGTCTAAATTCCTCAGTGAGAAACAAATCCTTAATGGAAACACATGCTTACAACGTTTTAGAAATCATGACATCAATAAGATCATTATTGCTAATGGGCATCTGTTTAGCCTGTGTTAATAAATGTGTAACTAATTACTTTGCTTTTTAACAATGTTTTTTTACAGCTCACAAAATGTAAAGCAGATCATAACTCATTTGCTTTCTATTTTCCTTGCTTTATAGCAATTTTTACAAGTATCTGCAGGGAGGTGTTAGAGGATGAATGAGGCTCAGGTCCGTGGGGTACAGCAACAGGACAAGAGGCCATGGGCAGAAACTGATGCCCAGGAAGTTCCACCTGAGGAGGAGGAAGAACTTTTTTGTGTGGCTGACCCTCACTGGAACAGATTGCCCAGACAGGTCATGGAGTCTCGCTCATTGGAGATATTCCAGAACAATCTGGATGCAATGCTGTGCCATGTGCTCTGAGCTGGCCCTGCCTGAACAGGGAGGTGGGACCAGATGAGCCACTGTGGTCCCTTCCAGCCTGACCCATCCTGGCACTCGTCACAGTAGGTAGCAAAATAAGTAACTTCAGAATTATTACCCCACACAGCTCATTATGAACTCAGTGCACCTTAGGAGTGAACTGAATCACAGCAGCTCACGGGAAGAGTAACTGTGCCCTCTCTTATCAACCTCCCCAAACAAAAGGGCTTCTAGAGACACCCCCAGTAAGAGCCATGCTGTGGCATCTGTAAATCAACTCTTCCCCTTTGTACTTCAATCCAAACCAACAAACTAGCTTAACTGTTAACTATATTGAGCAGAAAATGAGAAGAGCGAGAAATTTAGTCCTCAAAGGCAAGATTTGTAAATTACAGACCTAGAGGGACAGATAGAATCTGATTCTGTATGAATAGATCTAGTTTATTCCAGCAGCCTTGCCTTCCTTAATGGGAATTCTCTTTGTGGCAATAAGGCTGCTTGCATTAGGCTGACTTTTCAAAGGAGCCTAAATAACACGGGTAAGATTCACATATAAATTAATGTTCCTTTCTACTGCAGGGACAGTCTGCAGTTACTTAGTGTAAATAAGAACAAAATCCTTAAGCTTTCAGTGGGAGAAAGACTAACTCAGGTTTCTTTGAAAATCCAAGCCTGAACTCTCAAGAGGAGAACACTGCATATACACAGGTTTCTTTATCACAGCTCTTTCATCCTTCAAACCCTTGGAATCCTGTACCATGCAAAGGTACCAATAAGGGAGTTTGTTCCTTAGGGTTAGGATAATCCAGGCACATTTTGTACACACAAACAGAAAACCCACTAATAACTTGTTAACAGCAATGAATGTATTTGTGTTTCTACTCAGATAAATGTGCTCAATTCATATGGTTATTAGGGATCTCCACCATGTACTATGCACTTGTAGTGACTGGACAAGGAGTAGTGGGTATAAATTGAAAAGAGGGGAAATTCAGATTAGACATTAGGAAGAAGTTCTCCCTGTGAGGGTGGGAATGTTGCCCAGGGAGGCTGTGGCTGCCCCAGCCCTGGCAGTGTTCACAGCCAAGTTGGCTAAACCCTTGAGCAACCTGCTCTGGTGGGAGGTGTCCCTGCCCAGGGCAGGGGGTTGGGACTGGATGATCTCTAAGGTCCATTCCAATCCCTTGACATTCTATGAAAATATACAGTTACATACAGGGAGTTGTAGTTGATGCTTACACTTGCAGTGTGCTCAGCAAAGATACATTGATTTGATAATTCTTTTTAAATTTAGTTAAAAGTATAGATGGATAGAGTGGCTGACCCAGTAAGAAACATTTTAGATAGTGAAATGTAAAGGTTTTCTGAAGTATTCTTAATTTTTTTAATGAAATAGCTCTGAAAAGCCATTGATTTTTTTTTTCCTCATAGAGTGTAATAATTACAGCTATGACTCATACAAATCAACCTTTCAGACATCTTGTCATAAAATAAAGGTCAAGTCACAGAAAATCTTAAAAGAATTTCTTAAAGAATATAAACTGGTAACATGGTAACTTTCATTAGTTTTAAGTTCTGAAACACCTAGAACTTCTTATCAAAGTTAATATCTGATGCTTTTGAAACTACAACCTCAATTGAGCTGTACCATGTGGCTAAGGCTGTACAGGCAAAATCTTTATGACACATACTAAAATGTTTATGGCACTGCTGTAATTTCATCAGTGGTTATCAATCAGTGGTGTCAGAAATGTCTGCAGTGTTACACACCAGCCTGTCCTAATGCTGCCTCCTTCTACTTAGAATTACTCTGTTCTTATTTAAAATGAAAGAGAAAGCAGAAAGAAGTGCCATACAATCCAACTTTAATAATCTGTTCATCATCAATTAGCACTGAGAATAAATTACTCTCTTAACCAAGAAATTACCATACAAAGCTGCACAGGCTCTGGCACTAGGAATTTTTATCATATAATTATGTGGAAATATTGTATTTAATTAGCCTCAATTTAGATGGTTGTTGCCACAGTTCACATGAAAAGAGGCAAAGGAATGTCGAGAAGTCCATCTGCCACCACAGCTTTTGAAGTCTTCCAGGTTTTACTTCATATTTCTGTTCAAAATGAGTGGCACAGTGTAAGTGCAGCTCTTGGATGAACCATATAAAACCAAATAATTCTGTCTAAAAACTAATCAATGCATAAGGTTTGACACAAAGGTCATTTTAGAGGCAATAAATATATCACTGCCATCTCTGTATTCCCATCAGATTACTGGGACAATAGAATTTTATTACCTTTACTTTAGGGAGCATAATTTAAATAAGAGCTCCTGCAACCAAATTAACCCTTACTTAACTGCTGTGATTTCCTCAGAGATTTTTAACATAAGCATAAACATATATCAAAATGTCAAGCAAACTTTGAGTCAGATACTTGTAAGCATAATTCAAGTAAATTGTATTTTTATAAGCAGCTCTTATTAACAGACACTGAACAAAAGAAAGGCATAAAGATAACAAACCCAGAGGCAGATGAATGGCATAATTTCCCCTTATTCATTGCCAAAGGACTTTTTCAGCCTAGATGAAGATGAGCTGAACTATTTATTGGCAAGGCTGGACTTGATGATCATAAGGGTCTTTTCCAACCTCATGATTCTAAGAGTCTATAAATTTGAAGAGTCAAAAGGGATGGGGGTGTTGACACTAATACCTGGATCAAGAATCATGTACATATTTTCCTGACAAGATAGTTTCCTGCAGCTCACAGAAATCATCATCCATACTCCGCTCTGGTGAGACTCCACATGCAGTGCTGTCTCCAGCTCTGGTCCCTACCCAGCATAGGAAGGACATCAACCTGTTGGGACAAGTCCAGAAGAGTCACCAAGGTGATTAGAGGGATGAAGTATCTCTGCTGTGAGGAAAGGCTGAGAGAATTGGGATTGTTCAGCCTGAGAAGAGAAGGCTTTGGCATGACCTGATTGCAGCCTCACAATGCCTGAAGGAGCCTGCAAGGAAGACGAAGAGAGACTGTTTCAAGGGTCTGGAGTAACAGGACAAGGAGAAATGGCTGCACACTGACACAGAGTAGCATTAGGTTAGAGATTAGGCAGAAATTCTTCCCTGTGAGGGTGCTGAGGCACTGGCAAATGTTGCCCAGAGCAGCTGCGACTGCCCCATCCCTGACAGTGTTCCAGGCCAGGTTGGATGGGGCTTGGAGCAGCCTGGGCCAGTGGAAGGGGTCTCTGCCCATGGGAGGGGGGTGAAATGAGATGATCTTTAAGGTCCCTTCCAACCCAGGCCATTCTACGAATCTATGATAAAGCTCTGGGAGAGGGTAAGGAGCTCAAAATCATAGAGTTGTCTTCAAGAGGAAGAGATAAAGCCCCAGGAGAACCCTGACTTCTTGCACAAACTGACATCATAAGACAATTTCGTGTGTTTCACCCACTGAATACCCAACATGGTCAGACTTTGCTCAGTTATGCAACCTATGTGGCTTTATTATAATAACTCCTAAAATTGTGTTAAGTCCATATAAACAGTGCATGCAACACATGCAAAGCCTGTGGGAACCCTCTCAAAACAGCCTCCATCCTGCTCTACAGGAGAGCATTTTGACCAGCAGTTGCCTTGCTGAAGTACTCAGCACTGCCTGCATTCCTGTTGCATAGCTGATGTCCTGCTACTAAAGTCAAATCTGTCATCTGAGTTATGGTTAATTCCTTGCCACAGAGGCCCTGCTGCTTACCCCACCAATGTGTGGAGCACTGGAGCCCAGGCTATATAGAGTAATGCACCACTTGGTGTTTCATGCAAAATCCACCTCCTAATAGGTGCAAAGCCCACATTTATTCAAAGTGGATTTCATCGAAGATCTTCTCCATTTTACAAACCAGCTGTAAATGTCACCTCTACCTTTTTTATTTCCTTTTACAAGTTAGCTCAGAGAATGACAGTTTAAAGACTATGTAAATTAAGCCTATACATATTTCTATTTCAGAATAATTACTAATGAATTCTATATTCTATTCGAATATAATGTGCTGTTTTAGCAATACAAAAAGTGAAAGAAATGAAAACATTATTAGTGTGATGACTATTATTGCACAAGCTTTAGTAAGACTAATTCTGGAGGGCATGTTCATCCTTTTCAGGGAGAAAGTAGTGGCGAGCAACATTTATGAGAAGGGATCCAAGTTTCAGTAATTCGCAGCCCTGCAACTCTTTTTTTCCCTAAATCTTCTCAGTTTAATTCACAGTGTCCTTTTGGAAACATCGTTGCTTCTGGTTTAAATCATTCAGAGCCAACAGTGAGAAGAAATGCATGACACCAGGGAAGATTTCTTGTCTCATGGGACTCAGACTCTGAGGCTGGAATCTTCAGCACATATTTCTCTCTGAGACTTCTTGTTGAGCAATTCCATAAGTAATGCCATCATTGTCTCATTGGCCATTTAACCTTGAATTCCCAGCATTAGAAAAGATCTGTTTGCCATGATCCAGCACAGTCACAAGGATTCAAGGTTCATTGGTCA
>NW_008650869.1:36660-61962 GCF_000695815.1 Acanthisitta chloris
GTACTTGGGGATATGAGCCATACACTTAATTTTCAGCACCTTAGTCTTTCAAAAGCAGATCTTGTTCTTTAGGGTAGCTGAAGCATCAACTTGAAGCTTTCAAATCAGAAGCAGGATATGATCTCTTTCCTGAGGAGTCTCTGGGTATTTGATGTTAGATTCATTACTGCAGTTGCTAAAAGATAGCAATGGGATCTTCTGCCTCATCTGATTTCATACATACTTTCATAGAATCATTTAGGTTGGAAAAGACCCTTAAGACCATCAAGTCCAACCATTAGCCATCACTGCTGAGCCCACAACTAACCTACATCCCCAAGGCTTTTCAATCCCTGCACGATGGTGACTCCACCACTGCCCTGAGCAGCTCTTCCAGTGAATTTTTTTTCCTAATATCCAAGCTAAACCTCCTCTGGCACAAACCCTTGAGCTGAAAGAGCTTCTGATGTCTTCAAACCCTTGGCTTGGTCTGCTAAAAGGCAATGCAAATGCAGACAATGGTCTCTTTGATAATACTAGCTATCTTCAATAAAACCTTGCTCCAAGGAGCTTTGAATTAATTTAAATGGGGCCAGGGTTTCCCCTCTGACTGCAATGTGCATTTCACTTCACTCCATTGTATCTGCTCTCATGTCTCCTCAGAAATGGCAAATTGTGGCCTTTTCAGCCAAACATATGACTCAATTAAGCAACCTCCCATTTTCCTACACTGTTTTTCAGTACTATATTTAACAAACTTTGTTCATTAACATGAATTAACATCTCTAGCCCTTCCATACCAACACTGAAAGTCATATATATGCAGAAAAGCTTCAAAGAATTAAGAACTCAGCAACATATGGGTATTAAACCCCCAGAAGAACATGTCTCTCTGTCAGTTGTTCTCTAGGAAGACAAAATCAGCCATGGTGATAGACTAAGATAGCTTAGAGGCTAATTAAGGTTGACTTTCTGGTTTTGTGCACTTCTAACCAATGAAAATACAGTAAACTTTACAAGTGAGCCATAGGAAATACATTTATAACTATGCTGAAAAAAATTATTAGAGATAGTCACAGTTACACGGAAAGGGGAAAATATTTCCTTTAAGCTAGATATTGATAGAGTTATATAGATATAGATAAATACTTAGGCATTGAGAGAAATTACCCTGCCAATACTTGATGTTATAAACAGTCCTGAAGATTGATTTCCTAAATTAATCCATTTATTGCTTAAATTAGTGATTTTTACATATTATTGATAATTTGAACACATGTAGATGTGATAATTTATGTCTCCATGTTTAAAAAAAAGGATTCTTCTTATTTATAATTGTCTATCAAGGGAACAGAGGTTAATTTTCCTGTCTGCATGTTGATTCAAAGATTTAAGGTTTTTTAAAAAAATATAGAACAAAGGGCAGAAAATAAAAAAAACAAATATTGAACAAATAAAAACCTCAACAATTTAAGCTAATTTGTTTTTCTCATGCTTTCACATTTCCTCCCAATGTTTTCATTTTCTTTCTGTAAAGATAACCAGGTGAATTTACATGGCAGCTAAAAGAACTTAGCCTAGGAAAGGGAAAGCCCAGGTGTGGAAAGAAGTTATCAACATGTAGAAATATCCAGACAAAATATCCAGGTGAAGCCAGACTATACTCAGTGATGCCCAGTGAGAGGGCAGCAGGTTATGGACACAAACTGAAATGCAGGAAATTCCACCTAAACAAGAGAAAAAAATATTTTACTGTGAAGATGGTCAAACTCTGACACCCCAGAGAGGCTGTGGAATCTCCACCTTTAAAGACACTGAAAATCCAACTGCATACAGTCCTGAATGACATGCTGCCCCTGCTTTGAGCATGGTGAGTTTGGACTAGACAATCTCCAAAGTTCCATTCCAACCTGAACTCTGGTATTTTTATGGCAATGGTATTTTCAGCTTCAATGAAACAGAATTTTTCTTTGCCTACCACAGAATATATGTCATAGAATCTTCATAGCAGGGTTTGGGTTGAAGGGATATTAAAGATCTCATCTCACCCTGTGCCATGGGCAGGGACAACTTCCCCTAGCCCAGGTTGCTCCAAGGCTTTAGCCAACCTGGCCTGGAACACTTCCAGGGACAGAGCAGCCACAGCTTCTCTGGGCAACCTGTGCCAGTGCCTCAGCACCCTCACAGGGAAGGATTCCTTCCCAATATCCTATCTATCCCTGCCCTCTGGCAGTGTGAAGACATTCCCCCTTGTCCTGTCACTTCAGTCCCTTCTAAATAGTCTCTCCATCTTTCTTTCAGGTCCCTTCAGGCACTGTAAGGGTGCAATCAGGTCACCCCTAAGCTTCTCTTCTCCAGGCTGAACAATCCCAATTCTCAGCCTTTCCTCACAGCAGAGCTGCTCCATCCCCCTGACCACCTTGGTGCCTCCTCTGGCCTCACTCCAACAGCTCCATGGCCTTTCTGTGCTGGGACCCAGAGCTGGAGGCAGCACTGCAGGTGAAGCATGTGTAGAAAAAACTCATAAATAGAAAGTTGAACAATTATGTTAAAGGATTTGGAGGTTTTTTTCTTTCTCCAGTTAAGCCTGGTCTTTAGCAGGGAGTTCCTGTGGTGGCTTTGCAACATTCTGGTTTCTTCCACAAGCAGCAAGACTCAAAAAGAAAAGTCAGCAGCTGAAGTTTCTAATGTCAAACAGACAGAGCTGTAGCTGCATGCAAAAATGTGGGCACACAGTTGGAGTGCAAATTGATTATATAAAGAGAATGTTCTTTAAATGTCTGGCATTTCTTTTCTTGTTCTGTCCTTTCACTTGTGTGAAATATTGGTGGGACTTTATGTTCCATGAAAATATAAATACATATCAAGTGTTCTCAGAAAAACAGGACTTAAAATACATGCAAATGTAATTATGTCCCCTTGCAACTACTGTCTGCAATATAAAGAGCTTTTAGCAGAGGTAGGAATCAGTTCTGCTGGCTTGTCTGTCTTGGATAACTTAGATAACTACATAGATTCTTTATATAAAAAATCTGAAGCTCATGCTGTGCTGCAGCCTCAGGCTCCCCATAACACGGTCTTTTATTAAAATGGGATGTAATACAGATCTAGCATTATCACTTTTATTTCATTAAATCCTCCATTTCCAGCTCATCTAGTTACTGCAAGGGCTTTTTGCTTTCTTTTTTTCATTTCCAGGTGAGATTATACCTGAAAATAGAATTTGGAGGCCTTTAAACAAGTTTTCATTCCCTAGTGCCTAGATACAGGTGGTTTTTTTTCTTTTTGATACTATAAGGCCTGTCCTCTGATTTGTTAGAGACATTTGTATTTGAAAGAAATGGTCAAAGAAATAAATAGGGCAAATAAATGCCTGATATTTCATCTATGTCTGGGTATCTACAATGTCTTCGCTGTTTGTTTCCACGCTGGTAACAGGAGTAGTGGAACAAAGTAGAGAATGAGATATTGATATAACAGCTGAGATGTTTTTGGTCCTGTGTTGTACTTCCCAATTTTTTTAGCTATTAGTAGTAGTGAACCAAACAGTATATAAAACACAGAGAGAGGGTCAGACTGCCAAACAGGAATCCCAGGCACTGAGGCAGACACTGGCTGCAGCAGGCACAACCCAGCACAATTCCCAGGCTACAGGAGACACAACAGTGCAATCACAACCAGATCTTCTCTCACTCAAAGAGCAAAGGCAGCAATCCAGATGGATCTCACAGAATTAGAGAACCACAGAATGATTCAGTTTGGAAGGCACCTTAAAGATCATCTTAAAGCCATGGGCAGGGACACCTTCCACTAGCCCAGGCTGCTCCGGCCTGGTCTGGAACACTCCCAGGGATGGAGCAGCCACAGCTTCTCTGGGAAACCTGTGCCACTGCCTAGCACCCTCACAGGGAAGATTTTTTTCCCTAATGTTTGCTATGAGGTTGCAAATGTTCTGGTGCATGGAGTAGATCTCAAATGACAAAAACTCCAGACCCACCAGACCCAATCAGCAAGCTGTTCTGTTTGGATCTAAAGCCAAGGATGCAAACATCAAAGGCTATTTCTCAGCAGAATCAGAACAGAGATAGTAACATGCATCTCTTACACACTGCATTTATGCAGTTCTAAAAACAGTTCAAAGAATACAAATGCCATAACCCCAACTTTATTCCTGGTAAGGCTGATTCAGAGAGAAGCAGTGATTTCCATCAAAGACTTGAGAAATCTGTGGCACAAATGCAAACAAAACTAAGATCTTAAGTGTTCTGGCTCACTGCTTCCCTTCTCATAGGTGAAGCTGTTCTTTAAAACCAGCATGCTGCAAAGAACACAAGGTGTGTATTTATTGGACTAAACCAGCAGCCTGTCTTTACTCACATCTGTTGTATTTCACTGTAATGTTTCAGCCAAAATACTATCAAGGAACTTAAATACTAGAGAAAGTACAAATAAGCAAAGAAAAAAACTACAGTTGGTATTTTGAAGGTAAATACTTAGGCAGTTCTAGTGAGGTCAAGAGAATTACTGTCTGTGACTTGAACAATTTCCTAAACTTACTCTCTAACTTTCTTTAAAGGCTTCATCACCATCCCTGGAGGTGTTCAAGCAACAACTGGATGTGGCACTCAGTGCTCTGGTCTAGTTGCCAAGATGGTGATGGGTCACAGGTTGGACTCAATGACCTTGGAAGTCTTTTCTAGCCTCAATGATTGTGTCATTCTTTAGATTATTCACATAAGGACAAATTAAATTCTTGCAGATATGTAGTACATACTAAAGCATTCATATGAAGGTTTCATCTCAAATTCCATGTCTCTCTCATACTGTTTCAAGTACACCTATGAATAATGCAAAAGAAGAGCTGACAAAGTCCACAGGGGTGTCCTCATGCAAGGTTTGCTAAATGCTGGCTGACCTCAGGCACTCAGACACTCTCAGTGTCTTTAGATGCTGGTATTTCTGTCAGGCAATATGTGCAAACCCCTTACCAGAGTTCTGAGGTGAAACTGCTTAGCACTAGGGACTTGTAAAGGAAGGCTCCAACCACTTGAAACACACCTGATATCAGATCTCATTTTATAACCCAAATCAGAAGTGAAGTTCTTGAACCCACTACTGAACAACAGCTTCATGTAAAACTTTTTCCCCTACCACAAAGCAGAGGGAAAGTTTCATTTGAAATTAATTCTGCAATGTTGTTAAACCTAGAATGTAAAACTGTGCATTGTACAAACCTGGAAGGATTGTTAAATCTCTGTTTCTACAGGTAACTTGCCATGATAGAATTTAAATAGAATTTAAAAGCACAGGATAATTCAATCTGAAGGAAACCACTTGCAAAGCTTAGAAGTTGCTGCATTCTAAATTAATTATAAAGCTGAACAATAACCTGAACCTTTTTTTGAATTATTATTCCTTGAGAAAAAAATATCTAAAACACTTTAACACCAATCTTCAACTCATATTTCAATGTTATTATTTCCTATTCCAGAAAGATGCATCAAAATCATTAGTTACCAGAGCAATGCAGATTGTATTATGTACATATATATGCCTGAAATTATATACCTACATATTTTTGAGCTATTAAGTCTTTCACAACACAGGTGATAGGAAAAGTTTCAACTCTTTAGTTTATACAAAGCAGAATTCGGTGCAGTTGTAATCATATTTTAAAAAAACTATGCAAAGTATAACGTGTGCCTTTTCTATTCTGCTTTTTCTTAGACTTGAATTATTCTTTTTCTAATCAGGTGTAATACCAATATTGTTAGTCATACAGGCATTATACATAGAAGCCACTACAGTTCCACAGAAATGAATTGTAGATTCAGGTCAAAATGGATTAATTTTACATTTTATGAAGTCTTTTTAAGTTTAAGAGAGTTCAAATTTTGCACCATATCAGAGTAGCAATTGTTTTACTGGAGAATATAAACAAGATTAGCAAAACACTCACAAACTCATACTGATGGACTTCAGTCTCAGGCTGCCTACACATGGGTTTAATGGAACAGTCCCTGTAGAGAGATCATTTCCTGGGGATTAATGAAACATTTGGGGTTACACACTGTGGGGTCACTTGTTTTAGTTTTCAAATTCAATATGACAATTTTTATGCTGATTCTAGTAGAGTTTTACCAAGTAAGAGCTACTCCAAATCTATCCAAAGCTGCAAAATTCCTAAAATTAGCTAGATTTGCAAAGAGTTTGGATTGGTTAGGTGAACTGAGCTGAAGAGATTTCAGCAAAACTCTCTAAGGCTCCAAAGAATCAAATAAGGAAGAGAAAAACTAAGATTTTTCCTAATCTAAGAGTTCACTATCAAACCTGAGGCTGCAAGGAGGGTCTCAGTTATCTCACCTGAGATGGTCATCATGACTGAAAACACCTTACTTCTACCTCCTCCTCTGCAAGTAATGCAATATTGATGAACTTGGTACCAAGAGACACAGATGGTTTAAGTGATAGCATTAAAAGAACCCAGTTAGTAGTATGTAAGTGCAGAGTCAGAGCTACTAACCCAATCAATCAACGGATCAATGCAGCAAGCTGAGCTGCTTCTCTAATTCCCTCATCGTTTTCTTGGCAGTGGCTTCTCCCTCTTGCTTCTACTGTTTAAATTTTTTTAAGTTTACAAATTAACACCTCTCATCTAAGTGTGAAGCAAAAAAAAAAAATCCTCATGATGCTATAAAATCACAAATGACAGAAGCTCCCAGATGGGATTGGAGCTGTTGTTACGTGTTGTCTGGAGAAGGAAGCAGCAGAAGTGAGAGGGTTAGGTGGCACAGCAGTAGGGCTGCCACTGGCTTTGCAACTAATTAAGAGCTGTGAAATGAGGTGATTCTGCAAACACAGACAGAATGCAGGGAAGGATGTGAGTGATCTGAAAAAAAAAAAAAAAACCAACAAAAACCAAAAAAAAACCCAAAAAAAAAAAAAAAAAAAAAACAAAACCAAACGGCCAAACAAAAAAAATACTTGAAAGAAACTCAGGAAGTTTGTGAAATCTCAGTTCAAGCTGAGAGGCCTGAGGAAAAGCAAATATATATTAACTACTTATTATAGTCTGAGGGAAATTTCAGACTGAATAAGGCTGGAGACATCTGTTCTCTTCGGGTTACAAATATGCTGCTGAAGAGAATATTGTCCCAAACTACTTGTTACTCCCTGCTGGAATTTATTGCCTCCACATTACTGGCAGCCAAACTCCTTGTTAATCCCCCCCTGACACACAGTTTTAATTGCCTCACTCCAATAAGACTGATAGGAACTGGTGAGCAACCTCTAAGCAGCTCAGTATTTAGGCCCTCCCTGTCCTGGGGTAGGAGCAGGATGATGAGCAGAGTGGGGTGTGGATCAATTCCCTGAGCTCTGGCCAAAGGGAGACATACACACAGCTCCCACACCTGTAATTAACTTGGGCAAATGACTGGTGTGAATCACAGACATTTAAAATGAAAGAAGGCACTGAGAGGTCTCAGGCTGAGACAGTTCTACCTCTGGATGAAGCAGCATTGGGATAAGTTTAGGTAGGACATTAAACTAAAGAAAGGGTTAAGATATCACTGAAACAGGATGCCAACATCTATAATGGGTCTGATGCTATTAAATAGTAGTTCATCCTTACTACTTACCCTAAAGATACTAAATCTTTAACAGGCAAAAATATATTTTTTAAATGCACTCATAATATTTTAAAAGTTATTACTGATTTCAAAACAAACATATTCCAATTATCCTTATTTTTAAAGCATACAAAACCCTTAAATACTGGGAGAAAACATAGTTGTGAGGTTTTTCCCTGAAAATGGTGAAGTGAAAACAAAACAGTTTTGCTAGCAGTAGGGTAGGTTTTAAGTATATCTTGCACAGTACTGAGTGGTTGACCTTGTATTCTCTTTATTTTATTCCAATTTTTCAAGAATTGAAGCTTGGCATGTAAAAACAGGGTGTTTTTTTTTCCCTGAATTTCAGTGCTTTTAATATCTTAGTTTCTGTATTTGTCTTCATATTGAATTGCACAGCAACATGTTGGGCCTGAAGAACATTACATAAAATACTGATATACATAGGAAGAATTTACTGGTTTTTTTCTTAAATTCCTAATATGCCTTGGAAACTCATTGATGTAAACTGAATATTGCTTTCTTCTGCCTACAACTTATCTTGGACATCATATCATGATATCACTGTTGTATACTTTACAGTGTTTAGGATACTTCAATATATTTTAGCTCTGGTCTTCTTACCTTCACCTTAGTTTCTTCACATTTTTGGTGTGCAGTTACTTATTTTCCCATTCTTACACTGTGCCTGTCACTTTTTGTACTGTGTCTACTCCTTATAAGCTGAGTACTTTGGAAATTCCAAATAAATCACCCCTCTGTGTCATTGGTAAACTATAACTTTCACTGAATGGAAGACTATTTTATTGACTGCTTTGCAATGAACTTAATCAAAATCTTTCCCTCTATAAATTTTCTGGCTGCAGAAGTTGCTCTGTTCTATTTAGAATTACCATCTCAAGGGCCTTTGCACAGCCTTCTGGTGGTTTAGTTTTATGAAGAGTTTAGTCCTAAAATGGAGAAAATTGCACCAAGTTGATGTCTGAAGATGAGAGAGCATTACCAGGAAATCTTCATGGCAGATCAGAGCTGACCTGGCAAGGAATAGTGAGATGACAATGTTTTCAGATGATGAGAACAGCTTCAACACCACATTGCTAAGAACCATGAGGAAATGATGTACAATATAGAATGACACATGCAACAGAGGACAAAATTAAACCCTGAGAGGAAGAACCTAAATTCCTAATGAATATGGACGAAAGACATTTTGGAAACACTAGAGATAATCTCTGGATATGTCAACTCTGTATTTAGCTCCTATCAAGAGGTTGCATAAGGGTATATGGGGGAGTGAGGTGGAGTGGTGATGAACCCAGAAAATAATAGTGCCAAACCCCTCAACTGTTGTAATATTGACCCCAGACAACTCATACCACTCACACAAATTGTGTGAAGACATATACAAAATGTAGAAAAGAAGCTTTTACATATAAATATTCTCATTTCAGAAAGAAGGGCCTGATTCCCTTCCCCTTCAGAGCTGCGGAACGCTACAGTACAAAATCTAGTTCTATTTAAGCCATCTGAAAAAAAAATCATGTGGTTGAACTAGAAACGACCCAAAGAACAACATAATCATCAGAACTACAGTATGGCTTTGATGCATGAAGAGTTGAGTTGCATGAAGTCTCTTCAGTTTGGCAAATAAATGACTGAGAGAGGGCAAAATGGAGGTCTATAAAGAATTAGTGGTACATAAAAATCTGAAGATTATTGAAAATTTCTTACACTATATGAACTAGAAATCAACAAATAAAATGAGGACGTGTCATTTTAAAAGAATTTAAAGCTTTTTTTCTCCCCAAGCACATGTATGTCTGGAGCATTGTGTCACAAGAAGCCACAGACACCAACATAAATGGATGGAAGAAGGTGTTCAATAAAATACACATACACTGATGTTCACATGCAGTGTCCCTTAGCTGCCAGCTTCCAGAATCTGGTCTGTTGTATAACTGAAATGAGCAATTTATACTTGCTTCTATTTGTTTATTCTTTCATTCATAAATTGTTTGGTTTATAGAGCTTATTGGCCTTTAGCCTGAATGTTCAAAACCTCCGTCTCATGTTTCTACCTACAGCAGTTCCTGAAATGTCAAAGATTTGAATTCTAACATTGCAAGGGAAGTTACCTGTCTTTCTTTTTACGTGAACACTTAGCAGCAGTAGCAATCATAAGTTTAGTATGTCTAGGCAAAAAGACTCACAGCTCCACAAACAGCCCCAGCCAGAGCACTCGGTACAGTCACACTGCAGTAATGTCACGAGGAGTCACATCAAACATTTTCATCAGAGAAAGAAGTTTAGAGAGTTTGTACTTCCCTTCAATTTAAGATCTAGGATTAAAAACAAAATAAATACAAAACCTGTTTGACACTTCTGCAGTGATACAGCCAGAAAAAGCAGAGCCCTGCAAGCAGTTCCAGTAACAGTGGCAAACTCAACCTTGATACCTGTTTATCTCACAGTCTGGAAGGAACATTGATGCTAATGTGAGTGCATAAGCATCACTCATTAAAGCAAATACATGTGTCTCACCTCCTGTGTCTGCCAGTGTTAGCTCACTACTCTACAAGGCTTCATATCAGTAAGGTCACTGAAGCAGATGAACAGAGAAAGTGAGCAAGAAAACTCAGGGAGATTTTTCTACGTAATGGAAAGCCTAAGTACAAGCCTAAGTCTGGAGAAAAATATGTACTGCAATTTCCTACCAGCTGGAGGTGAAAAAAAAAGTGCTCAGCTTGTCACGGTTAGCTATAGCTGTTAATTTTATTATTATCATTATTACCTCCTTATTGCAATAGCACCTAGATGATCAGTCTGGGAGCTGAGGGCCCCACTGTGGTATGAATTGAACACATAGAACACAAATGCAGCCCCTGCCCCAAATCACTCACCTACAGAGGTCTAAGGAGAATATAAGTGCAGTTTGTTTTAAAAGCAGATTTTAGTGGAGAATTTGGCACAAGTAGGTACAGAACATGGTATGTTATTCTAAAACAAAGACACAATATGCATTTGTATCCAAGTTTCTTGCAGCACAGAGAACAGTCCTTGTCTTTTCTGGCCAGCTCCAGTGACTCAATGAGGCCCAGCTCAGCAGCCCAATACAAGAGCAAACAATGTCCATTTTGTTAACATGCAATGACTTATTAGTCACTGTGGCAGGACAAATGCATTTGATAAGCAGTCAGTGTCACTACTGCTCAATAAAGTAAGTGGTACTAAGAACCTTTCTCTTTTCAAGCAACCTCTTACTAGGTTCCAGCAGCAATGCTTTTCCTCTGAAGGGCTGTTCACCTTGCTGGTATTCATCCTCATTACGCAGAATCGTTGGTTTTTGAAGAAAGATTCCAGGTATCCACCTGCCATTTCCAAAAACATCAATGAACACTGGAGTCACAGAATCATTAAGATTGGGAGAGACCTCCAAGCTCATCAAGTCCAACCTTTGACCAACCACCACTTTGTCCACTAAACCATATCATGAAATGCCACATCTACTCATTTTTGAACACTTCCAGGGATAGGGGCTCTACCACTTCCCTGGGGAGCACGTTCCTGTGCTTAGCCACACTTTCAGTGAAGAAAGTGCCAGCACTTATTAACAGGGACTGACACTATGAAGCCGTATTCCTTTACAGAATTAATCGAAATGTTCCTCAACTTCAAGAAAAACTCTCAGTAAAATTATAGGGTTTGGCTATAGAATCTTCAGGATCTCAGTTTTACAGTACAAACTGGAGGAAAAGCTGATCCAAATTGATCAATGTGCTCACCTAGTGAGGCAGAGACTTCACACTGCCTCTTACCTGAATAGACAACTTAGAGATGCCTTGACTGATTCCTAGTTGTAAATGACCATTATGACACCTGTAAATGTGCTTACACACCACGTCCCTGGTGTCAGCCCCTCACTGCAGGCCCTGTAAATAATGCAGGGCTGGCAATGGAGCAGAGCACACACTGTGGTAAGAAATTCAATGGTAAATTATTAATTACTTTCAGGCTATTGTGAAGCAGAGTTAAAGCATTACTAAAATCCTGCCTCAAACAATGATGAGGACCAGATGCTTCAGAGAACAAATCATGAAATGCTCATCTATAAAAATCTGCTTCTCAGCTCCACAAATTCTTTTCAATGCTGACTTTCATATGTTAATTGCATCCTGCTTAAAACTATATAGTGCAGCTCATCTGTACTGCTGCAGTTTGCTGTGCCTGCCACAGGGATTTTGGACTCATTTCTCACTGCAGAGTCCAGCACCATGTTCAAGTCATGACAATGTCTCCCCTGTGCCCACCCAGACATGGCCATTCATTGATGCTGCTGACAGTGACACCGTAAAAGAGTTACTCTTCATTAAAGTGCAGGAGTTGGACTGTGGAACAACTGACAGCTGTAATTTTTAGGAGGGAAATTAACTATTTTAAGGTTTTAATTTTCAGCCCTCACACAGATATTAAGGCGGTGTATGGAGAAGACAATTTGAATCACTGTGATTTAGGTTATTATGGTTACCTAAACTGTAAGTGTAAAACTCCAAAGCACTCAGGGTGTTGTCATGGAAAAGACTGAAAATACAGTGTGTGTATATATGGAAGGAGCTAGGAAAACTTAGAGAAGAGTTGTAAAAATGGTTGCTGTAAAATACCAACATCTCTCAGCTGATTTGACAACTACCATTGGTGTTTTTAAGTTTGTGACTTGCAGAACTCAAATTAGTAAATGATACAGGTAAAGATGCTTCCTAGGACAGTAAGCTTAAATGGAAATAAACACTGTTAGCATTCAACCTTCATGTAAGACATTGGGAAACCAACATCTCTCGTCAAAATCTAACCAAATTCTATCCCACTGGCTCCTACTAATGATGTAAAAGGCTGAGCTGCTCTTACAGATAATGCATTTATAAATCAAAGTGGCAAAATGGCCATGCTGACAGCATCGCAGCAGACTGTTCACATAGCACCAGCTGTATCCAGGCAACACCAATGGCTCAGGCAGAGAGACCATGGGAGAAATCTGTTCACCTTCAAGACACACCGAAGTGTCCAAAGTTGTCATAAACCCAGAGTAAAACAGAGTAGCAGTAGATTATCTTCAGTAAATAAACTTCAGCTTTACTGATATTTAGTAAGAAATGGAAGTGGTTTATGATGGTTTAAAACCTGTGATATAATCTATGGTATCTGCTACAATAATGAATATTTAGTTGATTGTATTACATCATTTACAAACAAGACCAGCTGGATTTAGAAATACCAGCTTACTTCCCTATATTGACACATCTGTGGCCACTATGGCATAAAAAACTTGGGAAGTTTTAATACAAGTTGATCCTGAAGATAAACCATCTATAGCACTTTGATAGTACAGAAATATGAAGCCAAGGAAAACCTCAAACACGCTGGTATCTATTGTCATTTATGCTCAATCACTTCAACTTTGTGTTTGCCTTCATTGCCTGTTGGAGTTTGACAGAATAAGAACTGAAAAAAAGTTCTCCCCTCTCTCCCTCAAGAAAAACACTGTCACAGGATTAGCTCTCCGGGTCTACAAAGGTTTTACTAGGGTATAAAAAAGGTTTATGACAGAAATTTGGCATCTGGACTCTCATCTGAGGAGCTAGAGGGATAGAATTTGCTCTAAATTATAAAAGCCCAAGTCCAGACTATCTGCTAAAACTCATGTTTTTCTAACTGATGGTAAATAGAACTTCATAAAGTGCTTTATATAGAGGTCTCCCCCTGCACCAGTACATGTTTGAGACTACAGCAGGAAGATTTCAATGCTAAAATAAACATAGGTAGCAAGAAACTAATTCTAAATCATTTATTTATGGCAAATTTAATTGTACTTTTCCAGATTTTTCAGTATACCAACAACAATCTTTATGCTCATATTGGCTGTCCTATATAATACAGTTTTCATGTATTTATGGTTTAAAAATGAGAGATGTAGATTAATTAATGAGATGTTCAGATTAATTCATTTGTTTGAGGTTTTTTTGGTTGGGCTTTTTACTTGTTTTGGGGGCTTGGTGGTTTGTGGTTGTGGTGGTGATGGTTTTTGGGTTTTTTTTGGTTTTGAAGGGTTTTTTTTCATGCAATGATAAACTTCATGTCTTAAAGAAGTAACAGCTTTAGCCATAAAATACCCAACTGCACACTCAGCCTGGAATGCAGTTTTATGGCTACTGTTCGACTTTAAATTTACTATACAGTGTCTTAAAGGTATATTTTGGAAAATGGATGCATAAGCATTACCTATGGCTATTTGTGATGCACATCAAATATTTAATAGATGCTTAAACTGCAAGTTGTAGACGAAGTACCAGTAAAACATTTGAGAGCAAGAAATCATTTGGTCAGCAATCAAACAGCAAATCAAAGTCCTTTTGCTGAAGGTGTAAGTATGTATAATCAAACAACACTGCTAAGATTTCTATCTTAGTTTTAAATACTTCTGAAGTCATCAGCAGCTATATCATGTTTAGAAGCAATGTCTGTGGGGAGGCATGTTATTAAGGTCTTTCACTATGTGTTAGAGAAGGCTTTATTTTATGCTCTTGGTTTGGAACTGCAGTGATAGGACAAAGGTTAAAGGATTCAAATTGAAAGAGGGGAAATTTATATTAGTTATCAGGAAGAAGTTTTCCCTGTGAGGGTGGTGAGACACTGGCACAGGTTGCCCAGGGAGGCTGTGGCTGCCCCAACCCTGACAGTGTTCACAGCCAGGTTGAATAAAGCCTTGAGCAAGTTGGTCTGGTGGGAGGTGTCCCTGCCCAGGGCAGGAGTTGGGGCTGGATGATCTCTAAGCTCCATTCCAACCCTAAAATTCTATGATTCTATTCTTAGACTGGGCACAGCTCTATCTTTCTTTTAGAAAACACCTCACTGTTTTCTTCCAAATTTCACTTTAGATTCTGTAAGTACTGAATTTCCTGCTTATTAGAGCACCAAGAAAGAAGATATTTGTATAAACTGGAAGCAGAACTACTCCACAGACCAGTCTCTTCACTCACATGGCCCTGCTGGTTCCTAGTTCATTTTGCTAAGACCAAACACTGCAGTGCACTTCAGCCAAAGCTCCTGCAGGAAACTGTTGTGTTTTACTACTGCAGAAAACTCTGTGCCCTCCTTTAGAAACTTCAGGTGTTACAGGAAAAGGCAGAAAGCAGAGGAGTTCTCTGTTTAGCACCTTACAGAAAGAGCTGGAATGCTGACAGCATCCTTGCTTATATGTTTGGTGATACATCACCTCCCTAAGTGGCACACTCTCACATGGCTTAACCAAACAGCAGCTTTGTCACTCGGATCTGTGTAAAAGGAATTGGTACCTGAGGTGTACTGTCTCAGCTTTTCATGTATGGTAGCAAGAGACCTCTGCTTCTGCCAGTGCCATGTGAGAGGTGGTAGTCGTCAGCTTTAATTTCATGCCCTTTTCATAGCTTCCCTTTCTCATCTCTGTTTTCTCAGTGGGTCTTCATGTATAAAGAGAATTCAGAAACTACAGATTAAACCCACGAAAACAGCACTGGCAGACTGTTCTAATGGAGCAACTGGTTTTGACTCTGCCATGGCCTGGCTGTAGGTTCACTACCAGCCCAGTCTCACAGCTCCTCTTTGTGATTCAGCTTTGCAGTGTGGAACATTGCTCTGCCCTGCAGAGCACTGAGAGGCTTTGCAAAGCATTTGGGGTTCACTGATCAAGAGGCACTAAAGAAGTGTTTTTCTCATCTTCTTCACATTCACCTTTTTTCTCCCTAACTGAGCTTGTTTTTATCACTTGAACTCTCACTAGGTAAAACACAGTTTGCTTCTCTCACTCTCAGATTCAGAACTTCTTTCAGAAGGATCTGAGAGATACAGAGAGTCACTAGACAGAACTAGCCTATGGCATTTGGCTGAAGGGATGAGAAATTGATGATAAAATACTCTGCCAGCATTAACAACCACAACTGTACTGAAGGAAGGGAACTGACTGTCTTCTGTGGTATTAAATTGCCTTAAGCATCATTGAACACAAAAGTCTGTGAAGAGCAACCCACCTGTACCCACTCTGTAAATACTGTATCACCGCAGTATTTACATGCTTTTTCATCTCTTCTGCTCCAAAGGGTTCAGTAAAGGACTTGCTAATGAAAAAAATTAATTGGGAGGAAACAAGAGAAAGGATGCAAACACACCTAAAACAGTCTGAATGAGTGGAAGTTGCATTCTGAAGTGTCTTCCTCCCCACAAAGACAATGGTAATGATATGATGTCAATTTTCAAGAGAAGAATGAAAAAGGCAACTTTTTTACAGTCACTCCTTGTAGGTGAACAATTAGAAATTAATATAGACCTACTGAAAATTAAGTTTAATAAGTTCAACTGAAAAAGAAATGTAAAAAGGAGGCTCAGAGGAGACCTTGTTCCTCTCTACAACTCCCTGACAGGAGGCTGTACCCAGGTGGGGGTTGGTCTATTCTCCTAGGCAGCTAGTGACAGGACAAGAGGACATAACCTCAAGGTGCACCAGGAGAGGTTCAGGTTGGACATCAGGAAGAATTTCTTCATGGGAAAGATTGTTAAACATTGGAATGTGCTGCCCAGGGAGGTGGTGGAGTGACCGTCCCTGGAAGTGTTCAAGGAATGACTGGACATGGCACTCAGTGCTCTGGTCTAACTGACAAGGTGGTGACATGTTGGACTCAATGATCTTAGAGGTCTTGTCCAACCTCGGTGGTTCTGTGATTGAAAGTCATACATGGCAGTCCAGGCTAACTCAGAACAGACACCGTTTGTACAGTGTTTCCCTCTTGTGCTAGCAGAATCCTAGAGTGATTCTTAGCACTGGTCAAGTGCAGAATTTCCTGTGATGACAAAAGGTAGACAGTCTTAAAAGGCTGAATGCAAAGAATAGGTGCAGGAAAAACCTGGAAAGGAAACAATAGGGAACTAGACTTTTTACATGTTTTGAGTGGTCCATTTAGGAATGGTATCTCTGAACACTCCACCCAAGAGGATGTTTAAGAAATATGGCATCCCTTTAAATTTTACAACAAACGGCACATAAAAGACAAAACCAAAAAGAAGAGAGGAATTCAGTAGATATCTCCCAAATGAATATTATTTTGGCTCAGTAATAAAAATCAATATCCTTGGCTTTTTAAACTAAACCATTCTGGAAGGGCAGGTAGACAGCTTTGTAGAACACTGTCAGAGTCACTGCTGTAACAACATTGCCATTTCTAATGTCCACGTTTTAAAAGATCATATGTTAAAGACAGCAAATATATATATATATATTCAAGACAGAAAATTTCTTAATAGTGATGGACTTACACAGATCACCATGCTGAACTTCCACTGAGAAGATCGAAGGTGGTTTGGTTGCACTAATTCCATTATTTCCCCTCATGGAGAAAAGTTCTTCCTAAAGACTTTCCAAACAGCAGTGAAAATACACAAGATCTACTACTGGTTCTTGTGCCAGTAAGAAAAAAGGGAAGTTATTAATTATTAGTGTAAGTCATCAAAGTGGATCACCTACTACCTCCTGTTGTCTTGGTTTCCATGTGGTGTTTCTTTCTAAATAAATATGCACTGGTCTGGACTAAACACCATTATATTTTGGATCTTGAGGATACTGTTGAGAGTATTTGTCCTATGGTGCCTTCTGGGAGAACTCAGAATACTCAGTATCCCTAAGAAAATATTAGTGCTTTGCAAGACTGGGCCCTTGATTAAAGAGCTATCTATATTACTTTTCCCTATACTGTCTTCCCATCTGCTGTTGTGGAATGAGAAGCCAACCTTGGCCCTCTACCTCATGAAAATGCTCAGAGTGAAAGTTCTTTTCCAGGGCTTGGAGAGATAAACAGCCAATTTTTCTTCTTGAAAACACTGCAAGAAAGTGCTGTCATACAGCATTTCAGAAATGGTCTATAACTCAAGGGCAAGCAGGGGGAAGCCATTAGGGATTGCAAAGAGGTGAGTCAGAACAGATGAGAGAGAAATATGTGTTTCAGCAGCAGATTTAAAAATGAAAGAAGGCTGAAAACTTCTAAAGCTATTATCTAAAAAAAGTTCAGATTGTTCAAAAAGGTTCCTCGATATAGTGAGGCTTGAATTAAGCATCAGATTCAGCAATTCTAACAGTTTTGTAGACAAGTGAGACTTCATAGTGATGGTTAAGGTTTCATATGCTTTTTATTACACCTATCTTATTCTATTAAGTGGTGTTTAGCACTGAGATGTGCAGTAACATACATGGCTCAAAATTGAATCAAAAATGAATGCGGATTTAAGAGTAAAAAATAAAGACAACTTTATTTTACCTCAGACAGTCCTAAGAAGGTGAAAATACCCTGCAATATGAAACAATTTCTCTGGTTGTGGCTGGAAGAGTGAAAACCTTTCTCCACATGTTTACAGAAAATGAAGGATAAAGTGCCTGAAGAGCCTCAAATGAACAGGGAGATGCAGTGGAGAGAGAAATGAAGTTAATTGGCAGGGGAAGTCATGTAGGAAGGTAGGGAAAATTATTGAATGATCTCATTCTGGAATGTGTCCTAGATGACAGCAACACAGTTAACAGTGCAACAGCCTTTTGCAACACTTGTTTGCAGTTGAAAGTGATACCTCAGTGGAACACGATACACTCACGATGGAGCCCAGAGTCTGGAAAGCCTCAGTGTCTGCTTTACGTCAAGCTCTTTAGTATTACTCTCTACCCTTCTAGCACTTCTTCTCTCCTTCTGTACACACTTGCTTGCCAGGAAGCTGCAGTGCACAGGCTACAGGCTGTAAGGGCAACTCTTTACAGAAATAATACTCTTGTTGACAGCATTGGCAGCAGCAAAAACCACTAATGAACTTATGCCTCTTCTAAGCACCATTGAGCATATGGTTATCAGTCCAAGATCTTGCAGCAATACCCATCAAATTATTCTGCCTTCATTCCAATGGAAGGAGATTTTTATGTATGTTTTCTATAATACATTGGGATGGAAAAAACAATTGCTTCTTGTTATCTCAGAGGCAAATAACTGATATGTTGTATAAGCACTGCTGATGCTCATCAAGCCAATAGCCTTGCCTATAAAAATCCCATATCACATCCTGTCTAAAGAAGAACTAACCCAGAGTAATGAAAATCAGGTTTTGAATATGTTTAACTGGAACATGTTGTGGTTCCTTCCCTGTTTAAATGGATTTTAAATCAATTGGTTTCTGAGCAATTTACAAATTCCTAAGAAAGTTTGTATAAACACCAAGCCTTAATATGGCAGATATCTTCTACTGCAAATATAATTTATGAAGTAATGGATGAAGCAGAAATAAGAAGACACATGGTACTAATAATTTTATGCTTCCTCAGTTACTGAGATTAATCAAACATATAAATTGTATTGCTCCAAGCAAGCCTATTCCCAAACAGAATGTGCACAAAGCAGCTACCAGGCTGTAAATGTGTTATTTGAAAGACATGAAAAAGAAAATGGCATTTTTGTTCTTTCTATATTTGCTTTCAACAATGGGGCCTAAAAGATTATTAAAGCAGCAGCACTGATTCTGCAAATTTTTTTGGATCTAGCAGATGTTAGTCCCATCTCCCCCATCTTCTTTAGCTTCTCTGTGACCTCTGAGATCCACTTTTAGCCTGGCACCCTATATTGGGTTTAATAACATGAAAGACAATTATTTCTACATTTTCATGCATCAAAAGAATGCAAAGAAACATGGTTTTTTTCTCTGACTCAACTTTTTCAAAGTTTTTTACTACACTATTACTTTACTGAGGTTTTTAGGTGCCACTTGAATGTCTCCCACAGTTCAGTGCTGGAATCAAACCCACCATTTCCACATTTGGGCCTGCAGGAGCTTTTGTAATGTCTAAGCTTCAGCTTTAAAGAGCTAAACACATCACTGTGTCTACATTTTTGCAAAACGGCTATTGCCTGACAGTATTTGGAATTCCAAAGTCCATTAGCCTTGAGTCTGCAGATGAAAGCAACTGTGAAGGTTAGATTTTGGGCATGAGAGCATCTCCTCAGAGAATTGCTTGTCTTTCCAACTCACTTCTTTGGGTGGAGAACACAAAACACAAGTGGGGCCTAGTTTAGGAAAGTCCCCAAGGTCTGTCTGCCATTAGGTTCACTTCAGTGGTTTCCCTGGGGCTACAAAGCACAATTTTTAGATTCTGTACTAGTGTAGCTTAAAACATTGTAAGTCGAAATATTCAATGATAAATGCTCACTAAATTGCTGTCATTATGTAAAAGATATTATCCTTAATAGTCTGATGGTATACAATAAAGGGTTCAGAAATATCCTGCAATTAGGAGCTTTCATTTCAGACTCTCATTACGCTATAAGGTTTTTCTTCAAACTTAGTTTTGAATGGACTAGTTTCTACAGAAAGTGCCATTCCAAAAAAAAAACAACCACTTTCATGTCCAGAATCTGAAGATCGTCTTTCAAAGTAATTAAATAGCTTTGTTTCTCATTCAGTTAAGCAGAAGGTACCACGATGGAGTAACACTGCTATTTTGAGATGCAATTAGGGTATCTTTTATAGTTGTGACAGGCCAATGTAAGTGTAATCACATACCAATTAGCAACTAATTATTCTGTTACTACCTAGATTCATGCCTTGAGTTACTAAGCACCTTGAACCTCATTTCTTATAAACATAAGTCCAATGGTTTAATTTATGAGATTCCTACACACCAAAGAAAATAGAATATTTAATTCCAAAAATTGCATAACCTCTGTATTGCCACACTGTGACAGTTACAGATCTCAGATGGTCAGAAAAAAATTACTACTAGTAGTGATCAATATTAAAAATTAACATTTTCAGGCCTTGTTCTTCTAACAGAAACAAGATGGCATGGACTTGAGCCATGAACACTCTAAAACGTTAAACTATCTGTTGAAAGATTCTGTGAGTTTCCTTCCTGCATCACCACCAGTAACTTGGGGATAGCTTTATGAAAATGGAGAGAAGAATCCAGCTGAGAAGATGGTCCCTCACCAGCCTTGTGACCAGCATTTCTTATGTCAACTTAAATCCTCCAATTTCATGTAGCTCAGGAGACACCTTCACCACAGTGGACATTTTGAGTGTACTAATAGCCATTTGATCTCACTCAGTCTAATCAAAGAACAAACCAGAACCATTTTCCAGATTATAGACTCAAACTTCAAGTAAAAATATTAAAGCTTACAATAAAATGCAAAGAGAAAAACATATGGCTTAAGGAAACCAGACTCGACATCCAATCTGCCTGCTATTAAAAATGAGTGATGGTCCAATCTTCTGCTTCTTTTCCAAGAGCTTTGGGTCATTTTGAAAATGGTCTTCACTGCTCTAACAATTCCTACAAGTTTGAAAACTTAATCAAGATCAATATAAAAGCATTCTAGGTGACCTTCCTTGCTCCTAGGTGATATTTGTCTTTGTTTTCAGTGTTACTCCTTTGGGAGATGCTTTTTCGTACATATCTATCTATGTATTTCAATTTATCCCATTCTCCAAGTGTCTGGATCTGGGCAACTCTGGGATTTTCTTAAACATAATTAAAAATCAAAGGTAAATCACAGCTACTTCTGTTTTCTAGGTCATAGCATGTATTTTGCTTTTTTGATTTTTTACTTCTCTCTCAAGTTTAGATCATATGTTGCAGCTAATTGCACAGTGCAAATCAGCATCAATCTAGAGGTTGAATTCCCAGGCTTTGGTATTCGTACAAGTGACAAAAAATGCACTTGGCATCAAAAGTGAACATCAAAAGTGTTCCAAAAAAAAAGTAGATCCAGTCTGGAAATCAGTCAGTAAGAAAGTTATGCACAGTATCAGGAAGAATGGCAACAAACACGGAAATGCCTGTGCCCAGAGACTGATGCTTTCACCCTGGAATCATTAACACTTGGGGGTGGAGAGGAGGACACTTAGGTGGAGAGAGTCAACATATAAAGCTCATGCAGTAGTTTCAATCCATATATCAGAAGCTGGTGCCTCTGTCCCACCCCTGACTTGTCAACTCTGCCTGAAGAATTCCTACTTGACAGTACTTTCACAATGAAACCTCAGGATCTTCCAAAGCCAAACCCTGTGCAAATATTATTACCCTGGACACAAATGCCAGTCCATGCTAATGTAAAAATCACCAATAGACAACAGATTAAACATCTATGTCTAGACCAGCAGATCTAGAGTCTGAACCAGTGAATTACCTGCTTTCTTGGTGTTTTATTCCATGTAGCTCAAGTCTTGTGGATGAGCTGCCCACACACAGGCTCCAGGGCAGAGCAGGAAGCTGCCCCAGCACATGGTGCCCCCACTCCACAGAGCCTTCCCTTCCAACACAGCTTTCCTGTCACAGCAGTCAGAATGCTGGAGACAAAACATGGTTCCACATGGTCCTCAACGATGACCACTTCAGCCTGGACAGGGCTAGATTTCCATGAAGAGCCAAATACAAAATGTGTAATGAAATCCAAGACACCTTCTGAAATACTCTAAAAAATGTGTATCAGCCTAGTATAGGAATTCAGACACCTGAACCAGAGATTTCTTCAGGGGAGACAAAGAAAATGGGAAAATGCATCAAGCTTAAAGATTAGAGATAAACTGACAGATCATAGCCACACAAATTGAGTGCACTGCAATGAAATCTTTCCCACAATGACTCATGTCAACTTTATTTTCATAGATCGTGGGATGCCATTTCATTTCTGCAGCTGTACAAAAGACTCAGGTAGTAGAGTCGTAACTCACTGGGTGCTTATTGCACCTTATTTTCATCTCACTCATCTAAATACGTTTATCTTTGAAAGTTTACAACGTAAAAGTGTAAAAATACTTTTAAAAAGCAAGGATTTCTGTTTGCCTAAAAGTCACAGAGGAAAACATAAATGACACCAACATTTAAATGAGTGTGTGATTTGTGAGTTTCCACAGGTTTTTATCTAGCTAAAAGCAATCAAAATCTTCTTCAACGTGGCTATCATTGCTCTCATGTTAATGACACCTTGACAAGTCAGGAGGAAAATGAAAAACATTGATTTCTGAAGGACTTTTCTGAATCTGCAGTCAAATAGGACTAGAATAAATTAGCTTCTAATATTCTAATAAAGTGAAACAGTTTGTGATTTTTTTTCTCAATAGCTTATGACTCATCCCATACAGGAGTACAAGAGCACAGCAGATTAACAGCCACTTCTCAATATGTTGCTTTAATCTGTTTTTATTCACTAAAAAAATGCTCAGATGATGCAACTTGCTAAGTACAGAACAAGCTTTTCATGAAACACAAAACATGCTTAAGGCAGAAGTTCCCAACTCATGGCCACCTTTACCATGCTTAAATTTACCATGTAATTTTTAACTGAAAACTAGGCATCCTAGAATAAAAGCAGCATCACTGTAGGTCATGGAATTTCTTTTGTGTGGTCTCACCATCAATCATTAATGTTTTCAAGTCTTCAACTCCAAAGATGAGGGTAAAATGCTCCAATTATAACTGCTACAAACCAAGCTAAGCCAAAACAAGAAATACATTTTAATAAAAAAATACATTTTTAGAGCTAAATCATTCTAGAGTTGAAAAAAAATGAAAAGCAAAATTCAATAGCTATACAAAAAATCTACATTACTTTTACAGGCCTTTAGAAGCAGTAGATGCCTTTTGAAATGAAATATTACTCTGAGAGAAAAAAAACCAATAAAACAAAAGAAAAGAAAAGAACTGTAGGTAGATTCTGGGTTTCTTGAAGGTGATTTTCTACATTTAGCTTTGTTAAAATTGTATTTTCAGTGACTTTTGTCAGTTTAGAGCATTGTACTGTAATTCTATAAAATGTCATATGCAGATAAATATTAGAGACAAAGACACTTAGAAAATGTCTTTACATCTTAAGAACATTGGCTGATTTTTAATGAGCTATAATTATTTCCTCTATGAAAAAAAAAAGGAAACAATAAGCCCTTTTTGCATCGACAAAACTCAGAAACATCCTCAAATGTCTGTTTCTCTCTCTCTCAGATATACTGGTGACAAAAGGAAGAATTAAAGGGAACTTATCCTTTGCACAGCCAGAAAGCCATTACAAAGGTTTCTGATAAGGAACTATTTAGGAAATCACCTGTTCAAAATGGTGACAGAGCTACAGAAGTCATATGCAAATTCACCTCTTGTGCTCTCAGGAGTTCATTCTTTATTTTGAACTAGGACTTTAAAAAAATAGGAATAAGAAGAAAACCAGGAGATCGAGGTCTTAATCTCTATGGCAAAACAGGCACCTTCAAGGCATTAAACAAAACAGTTTTGTATCAGCCACCTTTGAATATATATAATAAACTTCTCTTCTTCCACAATGAGCCAAATACTATCTCATAAATTTGCCATTTTCATTGCTGACCTCATGCTACAGTTCTGGGTTCATGCAGACATGGTTTTGTTGAATCCATTTTCTATTAGGCTCCCTAGTACAATTCTTTGGCCATGTATGATTATGCAGCTTTCAGAGAGCACAGAAAATTACCAGTAATTTAGGAAGAAATTCCACAGCAAAGGCTGCCAGAATATGCTTTTCAGTTCTAAAAGGTATTCACAGAGCCTGCTTGGTTTTGCTAGTTGTAAGCACTGTTTAAGGCCACCATAGCCCAATGCATCATTCAAATAAATATCACTCTGTATCTTTGTGGGTCTCTCTCTCCAGTGAATTTAAATCAACTTGCAGAGATCTTTCTATTGCCACTGAATACATAACCTCACCATTCAGTTAATTATACATACAGCAGCAGGAAAGAAAACCAGAGAATGTGTTAGTACCCTGATGAAACACTGTGTGAAACAGAAAAAAAATAAATACATTTATTAAACTGAGACACCGTTTTTGTCTTGATTTGCTGATTTTCTCCAAAACAGGGCAGGGGAAAATAGTTCTCTTTGGGTGTATTTAAAGTTTCTGTTATTTTTTTACATTTTTTTTTTTAACAGATCATTCACAAAGAAAACAGAACTAAAACAATTATCAATGACCAGTGATTATTAGTTGTATATACTGCAATTGCAACCAGACCTTATATGCTAAATTCCACTGTAATTTCTATTCCATTTTCTGCTCTATTATTTATATCTCACATTTATTTCAGCTAGTCTGCTATAACTTCCTCAGGTCATGTATAGACCACATTCTCACTACTTTGGACTGAAATCCACTTTTTGCTCCTCCTTTTTTAGCCAGACTAATGCGACTTGTTATGGAATAGACAAATCCCAATGCCAAGATTTTTCTCCAGCCTACTGTTTGTCAGCCCTGTTGATTATGATCTACAGAGGATGTTAGGGGCCAGGTCACAGCTGAATTAAGACATCAAGGGGCTTATTTCATCCACCTGCTGCTTGTAAACAGGTTTGAAGAGTCACTAGTAGACCAAAGTAATAACCACTGTATGGTTCAACCCAGGTGTGGTCTGACCTTTCACTGTCTGTTCACCATCCTTCAAAAAGCACCAATCTAAAAACAAACCCCACAACCAACCTTAACTGCAGGACACAACACAAAACATGGCATACAGCATGAAGTTGAAAGTTAAATAAACCTGAACAGTCAGAGGCTGCAGACAGAGCCACACATCTGGTGGCACAAAGTGACTTCCCTCTGGCCGTGCAATGATCCTGTAGGGA
>NW_008650869.1:62003-70494 GCF_000695815.1 Acanthisitta chloris
TGAGAGAAGGAGCAATGCCATCTAGTTCCATCTTTCAAACTTAGCAGTCTTTCTGGCCTCACAGGGTGCAGAGCAGGTTGTAGTGCTGCATCTCCTCTCTCCCCTCACACCACACTATGATCTCAGAAATACTCACAAGGCCTTGATGAACAGCACCTGGGCTAAGCTCTCCTGAGCCTACCAGAGACCAGGGCTGGCTAAGGAGCTCTGGGTTTCTAACAAAAAACCTTGGAAACTTATTTTTCTTTTCTGGAATGACAGCAAGGCATTCCCATGTTTTTGGCAGGTTAGTTTCCAGTTGTACCAGCCTTTTGATCCAACTTCACGTTTTGCTGCACAATCACTTAATCCAATGAGGTGGAAACAAGGGAGGAGGAGAGAGCTGCAACCCACAGTTATGTAAATGTGTACAAAATTCTAGAGCTCATAAAGAGCCTGTTCATCCTTCCCCATCCAAGCAAAGTTTCCATTTAACAATCCCAGTCAAAGGTTTTTGCTTGAGTAAAGGCTGAGGAGTAGAATCCAAACAAACAGCTTTAAGTGTAGATAGGTTTTAGTCATCACATTGTTTAAAGAAAAACAGGACCCTCTCCAAAATGTCACTTTTGTTGTTATAGGTACTATTAGGAAAAGAGAATGAGCACCACTGAGAACAGACAATCTTTAATTCCATGAAGAGTCATCTGCTGTATTAATCAGAACATTTGGGAGACTCCCTAAGTTAAGGCCATGTACACTGAAGTGAGACACTAAAATACAAGAGTGGCCCTTCCAAAGCTGCTGTAGGAAATACTTCTCTTGGGTGTCTTATACAATTTCAGTAAATGCTGCTTGATGGCCTTTTAAAAGAAAATCAAATTGAACTCCTACAGCATGAGACAGGGAATATTTTCTTGTTTTTATTTATGTAGAGCTACTTAACCATAGTTCAGGATTGTAACGTATAAGTGTTTGTGGTGAGTGAACATTCCTGTCATATTACATTGCTCCAACACAAATGTTATCTCCTTGTGAAATTTAAGAGCATAATTGTCCTGTATAACTGAATACATCACATAATCAGTCCTACATTATTCACAGGACTAAGTCTGGTACCTGCCCAGCTGTTTTCTTTCAATATGCTCTACAGATGCACTGAAACAGGTGCATTTTCAACCTGTTTGGTTCTGTGGGATCACAGAGTCCTGTGAACATTAGAGCAAGTACCTGTTATGTCTGGATGCCAGAGAGAGGAAAAGAAAAACATCTTCCTTATTATTTTGTATTTCAGCTTATTCCAAGCCATCCAGGCACTATCAAGCAATTTATTCTACTACTGAATTGTCAAGGCAAGGAATAGGTGGGGTGGGGTAAATTCATAATAGTATTTAGAACAATCACTGCTCTAGTTTTCATAATTTTTACAGCTCAGCATTAAACAGCACATTGCTACTTTTTATCAGAAAGCAATAATTTAGGGGGAAAAATGAAGAATTTACATCAGATTGCTAACGGTTTTTTCAAAATGAAAAATAAGCCTCCAGTACTTCTTATACTATAAAAAAATGTTATGTTCATTTTGACACAGAGAAACAGTCTTGAAAGGAATCTAAGTGTTTGCCAGTGTGAAACTACACTTACCAATCAAATTTGATTGTCACCAGACCTTATTTGGTGCTTTTATGCCAAGAACTTTTAGCAAGACAGCACCTGTGGTTCCCTGTATTCCTCCTGCAGGATGTTCATCTCGCCAGCACATTTCCATTCAGCAAAGAGTCCTTTAAGATTTTACTGTAGTACTGCTACAGTAAACTGCTAGTTTTCCTATAAAAGTTTAGGGATATTTCAAGAAGATTTAGAAAAATACCCAGCACTTCTGACAACTCTGAAAAGCTGCATCAGAAAGGGGCACTTTCCTCCTCCTCAGCTGTTGACTAAGGGAGCATAACAGCCACATAAACACAGCCATCATCACCACCACATTCTTTCCATGTGCATCCATGGCTTACATGTCCCTGGGGAATGTTTACATAGCTGTGTGAGCTCCCTTGGGGTTATGAATCAGGGAACATGGCTGTGCCCACGGGCAAGGCTCAGGGCAGGACACGCCACATGTCGAGTTTTAGCCCCAGCCAGGCCCCGAGCACCACACAGCCTCTCGCTCACTCCCCCACCAGCAGGATGGGGGAGAGAATCAGAAGGGTAAAAGCTAGAAAAACTCATGGGTTGAGATAAAGACAGTTTAATAGAGAAAGCAAAAGCTGCACACAAAAGCAAAGCAAAACAAGGAATTAATTCACTGCTTCCCATGGGCAGGAGGTGTTCAGCACCTCCAGGAGAGCAGGGCCCCATCACGTGTAACGGTTCCTTGGGAAGACAGACGCCATCACTCCAGATGTCCCCCCTTCCTCCTTCTTCCTCACACTTTTTATACTGAGCATGATGTCCTGTGCTATGGAATATCCCTCTGGTCAATTTGGGCCACCTGTCCCAGCTGTGTCTCCTCCCAGCCTCCCACACACCTCCAACTTTCTCACCCACGTGGCAATACAGAAAGCAAAAAAGGCCTTGGCTCTGTGCAATCACTGCTCAGCAATAACAAAAACATCTCTATATTATCAACCCTGTGTTCAGCACAGACCCAAAACATAGCCCCATATTGGCCACTGTGGAGAAAGTTAGCTCTGCCCCAGCCAAAACCAGCACAATAACTCTGGTAGGAACACCCAGTGCAAGAGGGGTTCAACTGGTTCCCGTCAGGTGGCATTTGTACCCCTTATCACAGGGAAGGACATGTCCAAGAGTGGTTGAGTTATTAGAATTAATAAGAGGTTAAAGAAAGCTCAAACCTACAACTATCTTTTTGCCATCTGCTACTAGAGCAGAATCCCCACATGGCAGTTTCACTCCAATTACAGTGACCCACACTGCTAGTCTGCAGTTGCCCATGACAGGGAGTTGGCTGCCTGGAGGTTGATCTATCTCACGTCTTTCTATCCAGCAAGAAAACTCCCTTTCTTTCTTTAAGTCATGTGTGCAGTTTGGGATGCCACAATATAAGAAAGATCTAAAGCTATTAGAGAGTCTCTAAAGGAGCAACATGAAGAGGGTGAAGGACCTTGATGGGAAGCCATTTGAAGAGCAGCTGATGTCACTTGGCCTGTTCAGCCTGGAGAAGAGGAGCCTAAGTACAGAGGTCATTTGGATCTGCAGCTTCCTCACAGGGGCAGTGGAGAGTCAGTACAAATCTCTGCTCCCTGTGACCAGTGACAGGACCACAGGGAATGGCATAAAGCTGTGTCAGGGGAGGTTTAGGCTGGATATTAGGAAAAGGTTCTTCCTCCAGAGGGTGTTTGGGCACTGGAACAGCTCCCCAGGGCAGTGGTCACAGCCCCAAGGCTGACAGAGATCAAGAAGCATTTGGACAATGCTCTTGGGCACGTGGTGGATTGTTGGGCCAGGAGTTGGACTTAATAATCCTTGTGTGTCCCTTCTAACTCAGGATATTCGATTCTACTCTATGATTCTGTCTCTATTCATATTTCTTCCTTCTCAGCACAACTTTTCACCTTTCCTGTACCTCAACATCAAATCTCTTTGCACTGTTTTCCAAGTTAAAACTCTGTCCACAAACCTGAAATATGCTCCAGGTTTTAATCCAAACCCAGTTATCACCCTCCTCCCCTGCCCCCCAAATATCTGCAGTACAATAAATCTCAGTACCAGGAATCTAAGTAGAACTGAAATTTTATTTCAGTGTCAAGAGAACACATACAGTCCACCTGTGGTTTGTCTTCAGGCTATTAAGGATAGCATGAAATAGTCTCAGGCATGACCATGCAAACTGTCCCTTAAAATCCTCTTATTTTAAGCAAGAGTAAAGAGATAACTCGGCATAGGCACCTATAGGTCCCTGACTGCTCTCTCCAATTGACTCCAGTCATCTGGAGATAAGAATATGACTATAAAACTGTCTTGATGGCAATATAGCCACAATTCTCATCAATATTTGCCCTGTAGTCTGGACAGACTCTAAAAACCTGACAGCTTGATGGACCTTAAGACGATGAACAACCATTTGCAAGAAAACAAGTAGCCAATATTAAAATTTCATTTCAAAAGACTGTGCCCTGTTTTATAAAGGAGACAGCAGAGCATACCATTTCTTCACTAGTCTAAGAGACTCCCAGTGACATCTATGGACACTCACTGTTGCTGACTGGGCCAGCACTGATTCATTGTGTTCTCATGGCACTGCTGAGAGCAAGCAGTGCCTCACCCAGCTCAGCTTCATTTGCAACCTCAGACGGAGACCCTGTGGCAATGCTGAACTTTCAACATGTTCTTCCCTTGCTTCAGTGTGCTCCAGCCTGAGAGTATGGATCCTGTTTGACATGGCAACCATTGCCTCTTTTGACTGTGTCAATACAGCCACAGAGGATAAAACTAATGGGAAATTACAGAAGGTATCATGTGTAATGGAATAATGCCAGTGAAGCAAAGATTCTCCACATGTACATGTTGATTCTCCTGAAAACATCTGCTTTGTGTTCCATTGTTTTTGTTTTTCTCCCCTGGATGGAAGTTAACTATCATTCTTATTTAAAACACTTGCAGTGAGCTGGGCTCTTCTAATGACTTGCTGTTACATGGTATACTCTATTCACCACAAGCAACATGCATGTAAACACAGCTCTTAAAATTCTGCAGCGTTACCTTCTTCCTCCTCCTATTCCATTTCTCAGGAGGTGTGGTACCTTTTAAATGTGCTCAGAAAAACACATAACCAATTGATTTTATGTTGAACAAAACAGGATTAATTGATTTGCTGCGAGCCACATTTGCTTGCCAAATTTTTCAAGGTTGTTTTGCTTTATTAAATGTATTACATTTTTTTGGTTCTGACAGAACACAAAACAAATGGCAAAATAGCAGCTGGGTGGACAGGAAAACAAACACTCTGCTAAAGAAAGGCAGAGTGTCATAGGCAGAACAGTTCAGCTTAAAACTACGTTCTCAGGGGTTTTCTTGCAGTTAAAAAAATAAACTCATACATTTTTGTCAGCTTTCCTGAGCTGTCTTATGCATACTTGCAAGGTATATTACAATCCATTCTCCATACAATCAAGAGATTATATCTTCTATACTGCACAGCTTTATTACCAAAATTGCATGTTCCTATTGGCTGGTTTAACTGCAGAACTGTTTTGATTTTCATAAATTGGATGTAGTGTTATGCTTAACACAGCAATATGTGACAACACAGGACTGAAAACTATCATTATAGTAAATCAGAATAGAACATGAGAGTTTATAAATCATTCCTTTACAGCTTTCATCTGTCCTGACACAAACTCAAGTTTCAAAAACATACTCCAAAATTCTAGAATATGAGCAAGTATTTATTTGAAATCCTGTCTGAGCTCTAGAGCACCTTGGTTTTAATTGCCTCATTCGAAAGGATTTAAGGTTTTAAAAAGGCAACTTATAATCAGGACTGAGCAGATTCTGAACTCAGACTGGAACTGGCAGTTGACTCTAGTGGAAATCTGGTTTGTTTGGGAAAGATTTTTGTCAAGAGTCTTTATGTTTGGGTACAATAACCAGCAGCAGCAGACACTGCACAGGTACCACAAGAAAGCTACTATGACATGAACCTTCCTTATGCATTACTACCCAGGCAACCATACCACTGGCAAGAACATTGCCAGCAAGTCAGGGAGGTGATCCTGCCCTTATACTCAGCCCTGGTGAGGCCTTTTGGCCCCCCCAAGAAAAGAGAAACATGGAGCTCCTGGAGCAGGTCCAGTCAAGACTACAGAGATGATAAAAGGACAAGAGCATCTCTCTCATGAGGAGACGCTGAGGGAGCTGGGGCTGTTCAGCTTCCAGAAGAGACAGCTGAGAGGGACCTCATCAATGTAATGTCGTGTCTGCAGGAGGTGTCAGAGGCTGGAACCAGGCTCTGCCCAGCAACAGAACAAGAGGCAATGCCCAGGAAGTTCCACCTGAACATGAGGAAGAACATCTTCACTGTGCAGTGACTGAACACTGAACAGATTGCCCAGAGAGGGAGTGGAGTCTCCTCACAGGAAATATTCCAGAACCATGTGGACACAACCCTGTGCCATGTGCTCTGGGTTGGCCCTGCTTGAGCAGGGAGGTGGGACCAGATGCCCCACTGTGGTCCCTTCCAACCTGCCCCATTCTGTGATCACAAGTGTAAGTCTGATTGGAACATTTCAGAAACATTTAGTATATGAGTGGGAGTTCTTCCCCGACAACAAAATCTTTCAAGCTTGTTCAATAAGAAGAACAACTCTTTCTCAAGTGCCTAAGTCTCATTCAACATTAAAAAAAAATCAGATGTATTTTGAGAATTATCATTGATTTAGAGAGTTTTCACTCATTATCAATCAGTAGGAACGTAAGATGATTATCAGTTGTCTGTATCCTCTAGTGCTAAGTAGTTTTGGACGCAACACCACTGAGCTGGCATAATAGGATTTGAATTTCAATGACAGTGGAATTTGTCTCTTCAAATAAATGAAGCCTCAATAGAAGATTATGAGAATACAGAAAAAGTAAATTGAAACAAGGCCGCAGGGAACTTTAAACAGCAAGAGATTACTATCAAACACTTTAAAAGAAAATAATGAAAGCTTGGAAACAAGTGATTTCCTTCTTATGCCCTTGCCTTGCTTTGCCTTTGCTACTGCTCCCTTGCCTTGTCTTGTAAGGGAGGGGAGGCCAGGCAAGGAAAGGGAGGGGTAAAGGCAAGGCAAAGAATGGCAAGGGAAGGGAGGGGTAGGCAAGGCAAGGCAAGGAAAAGGATGGCAAGCAAAGATGGGTTAGACAAGGCAAGGTAAGGCAAGGCAGGGGTAGGGAAGGCAGAAATGACAAGGGAGGGGTAGGCAAGACAAGGCACAGTAAGGCAAAGTAAGGATAGGCAAGAAAAGGCAAGGCAGAGCAAGGGAGGGGTAGCCAGGGCAAGGCAAGTACCTCTCCCCTCCTTTGCCTTACCTATCCATCCCTTGCCTTGCCTTCCCTACCCCTCCCTTGACTTTCCTTGCCTATCCCTCCTTTGTATGGCCTTGCCTTAGCCTACCCCTCCCTTGCCTTGCCTACTCTCCCTTGCCCACCTCTACCTTGCCTTGCCTTGCCTACCTTTCCTTCATCTTTCCTTGCCTGATTAACCCTCCCTTGCCTTGCCCTCCCTTGCCTACCCTTCTTTTGCCTTGCCTTTCCTATCCCTCATTTGCCTTGCCTTCAACTCTCTTGCCTTGCCAGCCCCTCCCTTGCCTTGCCTGTCTAGCCTTGCCTACCCCTATCTTGAACTGATGTGCCTTGCCAACCTCTCCCTTGCCTTGCTTAACCCTCCTTTGCCTTGCCTAACCTGCCTACCCCTCAATTGCCTTGCCTTTGCTATCCCTCCCTTCCCTTGCCTACCCCTTCCTTGCCATGCCTTGCCTAACCCTGCTTTCCTTTGCCTACTCCTCCCTTGCCTTGCCCTGCCTACCACTCCCTTACATTGTCTTGCCTTGCCTACCCCTCCCTTGCCTTTTCTACTTTTCTATTTCTCTTCCTTTCCTACCCCTCCCTTGCCTTACCTTGTTTCACCCTTCATTTTCCTGTATTCTATCCCTTGTTTAAAGCACTGCATGTTTAGACCCCAATGACTTCCATTTCCATTATTTTCACATTTATGGAAAGGGGAAACCCATTATGAGGCCATTTTATTGGTTTGAATTGAGAGCAAACCCACCATGTTCATCATTTGATGGTTTAATTGAGGAGGAATCCCCATTGTCTCTCATTTTTAGGGGTTTAAATTGAGAGCAACCTCTTGATGTGCCATTTGAAGTGTTCTATTGAGGGGGACCCTCCATTTTAGGGATCTTCATAAGGGAAAAAGATGACCAAATGCCCCAGAAATGGTGTTTCGTGAGGGGGAAAAAGTGGTGGGAATGGAAAGCATTTTGGAAAGTTAATTTAAGGGAAACTTGCCCTTTTTTCACCTTTCTGGATGGTTTCATTTGAGAGCAGACCTTCTTTATGCATCATTTTAGGGGTGCAAATTGAGATGGAAAATTGTTTTTTCCATTATTTTGGGGAAAAGGGTGGGAAATACGAGGGGGGAAAAGGCAGGAAACTTGGGGGGTGACCAGAGATGCCCCCAAAAATGGTGCAACAGGAGCTAGAAGCATGTACAAAAGGGCTAATGAAAGCATTTGAAACTGCTATTCCCTGGGAAGGAAAGCACATAGCCTCAGTGTTTCAGGGGCAGATCATAGGCTGCACAGGGGAGGGGAAATGCCAGAAAACATGATGCTCCTACAGGATGTACACAAATACTTATTGTATTCCTTATGCAAAAAAAATCCCAATGGAAGACTTATTGTTTGGGTTTGTTTCATTTAACAGATGAAACACTTACACTTTCTGTTGGGTATTTTGGGGTAGGGTCTCCTCATCAAGCAGAACTCTGGAGTGGGTGAAGAGACAAGGAGGT
>NW_008650870.1:0-271 GCF_000695815.1 Acanthisitta chloris
CACCTTGAGTACTGTGTACAGTTCTGGTTCCTCTCATTTCGGGTGGGATATTGAAGTGCTAGAGTGGGTGCAGAAAAAAGAAATGAGGCTGGTGAATGGTCTTGAGCTCAAGTGTTATGAGGAGAGGCTAAGGGAGCTGTGGTTGTTTAGCCTGGGGAAGAGGGGGCTCAGGGGAGATCTCATCACCCTCTCCAGCTCCCTGAAAGGAGGTTGTAGTCAGGTGGGGGTTGGTCTCTTCTCCCAGGCAACCAGCAGTAGGATAAGAGGGCGC